>NW_025549943.1:5000-37500 GCF_905237065.1 Salmo salar | reverse complement strand
GTATTAAAGTGGCCAATGATTTTAAGTCTGTATGTTGGCAGCAGCCTCTCTGTGTTAGTGATGGCTGTTTAACAGTCTGATGGCCTTGAGATAGAAGCTGTTTTTCAGTCTCTCAGTCCCTCCCTATTAGAATTGAAGTGTTAATATTGTTATATAGTCAGCGAGGTACAGTGTTTTAGCAAGGCGTCCATAGTGGTAGTAGGAATAGTAGGGGAAGAGGAATAAACAGATTAATATTGTTATATAGTCAGCTAGGTACAGTGTTTTAGCAAGGCGTCCATAGTGGTAGTAGGAATAGTAGGGGAAGAGGAATAAACAGATTAATATTGTTATATAGTCAGCTAGGTACAGTGTTTTAGCAAGGCGTCCATAGTGGTAGTAGGAATAGTAGCGGAAGAGGAATAAACAGATTAATATTGTTATATAGTCAGCTAGGTACAATGTGTCCATAGTGGTAGTAGGAATAGTAGGGGAAGAGGAATAAACAGATTAATATTGTTATATAGTCAGCTAGGTACAGTGTGTCCATAGTGGTAGTAGGAATAGTAGGGGAAGAGGAATAAACAGATACATATTGTTATATAGTCAGCTAGGTACAGTGTGTCCATAGTGGTAGTAGGAATAGTAGGGGAAGAGGAATAAACAGATTAATATTGTTATATAGTCAGCTAGGTACAATGTGTCCATAGTGGTAGTAGGAATAGTAGGGGAAGAGGAATAAACAGATACATATTGTTATATAGTCAGCTAGGTACAGTGTGTCCATAGTGGTAGTAGGAATAGTAGGGGAAGAGGAATAAACAGATTAATATTGTTATATAGTCAGCTAGGTACAATGTGTCCATAGTGGTAGTAGGAATAGTAGGGGAAGAGGAATAAACAGATACATATTGTTATATAGTCAGCTAGGTACAGTGTGTCCATAGTGGTAGTAGGAATAGTAGGGGAAGAGGAATAAACAGATACATATTGTTATATAGTCAGCTAGGTACAGTGTTTCCATAGTGGTAGCAGGAATAGTAGGGGAAGAGGAATAAACAGATTAATATTGTTATATAGTCAGCTAGGTACAATGTGTCCATAGTGGTAGTAGGAATAGTAGGGGAAGAGGAATAAACAGATAAATATTGTTATATAGTCAGCTAGGTACAGTGTTTTAGCAAGGCGTCCATAGTGGTAGTAGGAATAGTAGGGGAAGAGGAATAAACAGATTAATATTGTTATATAGTCAGCTAGGTACAGTGTGTCCATAGTGGTAGTAGGAATAGTAGGGGAAGAGGAATAAACAGATTAATATTGTTATATAGTCAGCTAGGTACAGTGTGTCCATAGTGGTAGTAGGAATAGTAGGGGAAGAGGAATAAACAGATAAATATTGTTATATAGTCAGCTAGGTACAGTGTGTCCATAGTGGTAGTAGGAATAGTAGGGGAAGAGGAATAAACAGATTAATATTGTTATATAGTCAGCTAGGTACAGTGTGTCCATAGTGGTAGCAGGAATAGTAGGGGAAGAGGAATAAACAGATTAATATTGTTATATAGTCAGCTAGGTACAGTGTGTCCATAGTGGTAGTAGGAATAGTAGGGGAAGAGGAATAAACAGATTAATATTGTTATATAGTCAGCTAGGTACAGTGTGTCCATAGTGGTAGTAGGAATAGTAGGGGAAGAGGAATAAACAGATTAATATTGTTATATAGTCAGCTAGGTACAGTGTTTCCATAGTGGTAGTAGGAATAGTAGGGGAAGAGGAATAAACAGATTAATATTGTTATATAGTCAGCTAGGTACAGTGTTTTAGCAAGGCGTCCATAGTGGTAGTAGGAATAGTAGGGGAAGAGGAATAAACAGATACATATTGTTATATAGTCAGCTAGGTACAGTGTGTCCATAGTGGTAGCAGGAATAGTAGGGGAAGAGGAATAAACAGATTAATATTGTTATATAGTCAGCTAGGTACAGTGTTTCCATAGTGGTAGTAGGAATAGTAGGGGAAGAGGAATAAACAGATTAATATTGTTATATAGTCAGCTAGGTACAGTGTTTCCATAGTGGTAGTAGGAATAGTAGGGGAAGAGGAATAAACAGATACATATTGTTATATAGTCAGCTAGGTACAATGTGTCCATAGTGGTAGCAGGAATAGTAGGGGAAGAGGAATAAACAGATACATATTGTTATATAGTCAGCTAGGTACAATGTTTCCATAGTGGTAGTAGGAATAGTAGGGGAAGAGGAATAAACAGATTAATATTGTTATATAGTCAGCTAGGTACAGTGTTTCCATAGTGGTAGTAGGAATAGTAGGGGAAGAGGAATAAACAGATTAATATCGTTATATAGTCAGCTAGGTACAGTGTGTCCATAGTGGTAGTAGGAATAGTAGGGGAAGAGGAATAAACAGATTAATATCGTTATATAGTCAGCTAGGTACAGTGTGTCCATAGTGGTAGTAGGAATAGTAGGGGAAGAGGAATAAACAGATTAATATTGTTATATAGTCAGCTAGGTACAGTGTTTCCATAGTGGTAGTAGGAATAGTAGGGGAAGAGGAATAAACAGATACATATTGTTATATAGTCAGCTAGGTACAGTGTGTCCATAGTGGTAGTAGGAATAGTAGGGGAAGAGGAATAAACAGATTAATATTGTTATATAGTCAGCTAGGTACAGTGTGTCCATAGTGGTAGTAGGAATAGTAGGGGAAGAGGAATAAACAGATACATATTGTTATATAGTCAGCTAGGTACAGTGTTTCCATAGTGGTAGTAGGAATAGTAGGGGAAGAGGAATAAACAGATTAATATTGTTATATAGTCAGCTAGGTACAGTGTTTCCATAGTGGTAGTAGGAATAGTAGGGGAAGAGGAATAAACAGATACATATTGTTATATAGTCAGCTAGGTACAGTGTGTCCATAGTGGTAGCAGGAATAGTAGGGGAAGAGGAATAGACAGATTAATATTGTTATATAGTCAGCTAGGTACAATGTGTCCATAGTGGTAGTAGGAATAGTAGGGGAAGAGGAATAGACAGATTAATATTGGGAGTATTTACAATGTTGTTGGTGTTCTACTGGCTGCATTTCTCTCATGGCAACAGGTCACTAATCTGATACGGTATTTACCCAACAGATATGAGAGTTTATCAATGTCTGATTTGAGACAGAGACAGAGAGTAGAGAGAGGAGAGAAAGGGAGAGAGAGAGACAGAGAGCGAGAGACAGAGAGTAGAGAGAGGAGAGAAAGGGAGAGAGCGAGAGACAGAGAGAGACAGAGTAGAGGAGAGAAAGGGAGAAAGAGAGAGAGAGAGGAGAGAAAGGGAGAGAGCGAGAGACAGAGAGAGACAGGGAGTAGAGAGAGGAGAGAAAGGGAGAGAGAGAGAGACAGAGAGAGAGAGAGAGAGAGAGAGGAGAGAAAGGGAGAGAGAGACAGAGAGTAGATAGAGGAGAGAAAGGGAGAGAGAGAGAGACAGAGAGAGAGAGAGAGAGAGAGAGAGAGGAGAGAAAGGGAGAGAGAGACAGAGAGTAGATAGAGGAGAGAAAGGGAGAGAGAGAGAGAGAGAGAGAGAGAGAGAGAGGAGAGAAAGGGAGAGAGAGACAGAGAGTAGATAGAGGAGAGAAAGAGAGAGAGAGAGAGAGAGAGAGAGAGAGAGAGAGAGAGAGAGAGTAGAGGAGAGAAAGGGTGAAAGAGAGACAGAGAGAGACAGAGAGAGAGAGAGACAGAGAGTAGAGGAGAGAAAGGGAGAGAGAGAGAGAGAGAGAGACAGAGAGTAGAGGAGAGAAAGGGTGAAAGAGAGAGAGAGACAGAGTAGAGGAGAGAAAGGGAGAAAGAGAGAGAGAGAGAGAGACGAGAGAGAGAGAGACAGAGAGAGACAGGGAGTAGAGAGAGGAGAGAAAGGGAGAGAGAGAGAGACAGAGAGAGAGAGAGAGAGAGAGAGAGAGGAGAGAAAGGGAGAGAGAGACAGAGAGTAGATAGAGGAGAGAAAGGAGAGAGAGAGAGAGAGAGACAGAGACAGGGAGTAGAGAGAGAGAGAAAGGGAGCGAGAGAAAGACAGAGAGAGAGAGAGAGAGTAGAGGAGAGAAAGGGAGAAAGAGAGAGAGAGAGAGACAGAGAGAGAGAGACAGAGAGTAGAGGAGAGAAAGAGAGAGAGAGAGAGAGAGAGACAGAGAGTAGAGGAGAGAAAGGGAGAAAGAGAGAGAGAGAGAGAGAGAGAGAGACAGAGAGTAGAGGAGAGAAAGGGAGAAAGAGAGAGAGAGAGAGAGAGAGAGAGAGAGACAGAGAGTAGAGGAGAGAAAGGGAGAGAGAGAGAGAGAGACAGAGAGTAGAGGAGAGAAAGGGAGAAAGAGAGAGAGACAGAGTAGAGGAGAGAAAGGGAGAAAGAGAGACAGAGAGTAGAGGAGAGAAAGGGAGAAAGAGAGAGACAGAGAGTAGAGGAGAGAAAGGGAGAAAGAGAGAGACAGAGAGTAGAGGAGAGAAAGGGAGAAAGAGAGAGAGTACTCAGAAAATCTGACAGAACCAAAACATCACAAAACAAAAAGTAAAATATATCACCTATTGGAAAGACACTACAACAAAATCTAAGTAAACTTCAATGTTATTTGTCTCTAAACAGACAGTACATGGTGGCAGACTATCTGACCACTGTGACTGATAGAAAACTGAGGAAAACATTAACTAGGTACAGACTCAGTGAGCACAGTCTGGCTATAGAGACTGGTCGTCACAGACAAACCTGGCTGCCCAGAGAGGACAGGCTGGCTATAGAGACTGGTCGTCACAGACAAACCTGGCTGTCCAGAGAGGACAGTCTGGCTATAGAGACTGGTCGTCACAGACAAACCTGGCTGTCCAGAGAGGACAGGCTGGCTATAGAGACTGGTCGTCACAGACAAACCTGGCTGCCCAGAGAGGACAGTCTGGCTATAGAGACTGGTCGTCACAGACAAACCTGGCTGTCCAGAGAGGACAGGCTGGCTATAGAGACTGGTCGTCACAGACAAACCTGGCTGCCCAGAGAGGACAGTCTGGCTATAGAGACCGGTCGTCACAGACAAACCTGGCTGCCCAGAGAGGACAGGCTGGCTATAGAGACTGGTCGTCACAGACAAACCTGGCTGTCCAGAGAGGACAGGCTGGCTATAGAGACTGGTCGTCACAGACAAACCTGGCTGTCCAGAGAGGACAGTCTGGCTATAGAGACCGGTCGTCACAGACAAACCTGGCTGCCCAGAGAGGACAGGCTGGCTATAGAGACTGGTCGTCACAGACAAACCTGGCTGCCCAGAGAGGACAGTCTGGCTATAGAGACTGGTCGTCACAGACAAACCTGGCTGTCCAGAGAGGACAGGCTGGCTATAGAGACTGGTCGTCACAGACAAACCTGGCTGCCCAGAGAGGACAGGCTGGCTAAAGAGACTGGTCGTCACAGACAAACCTGGCTGCCCAGAGAGGACAGGCTGGCTATAGAGACTGGTCGTCACAGACAAACCTGGCTGCCCAGAGAGGACAGGCTGGCTAAAGAGACTGGTCGTCACAGACAAACCTGGCTGCCCAGAGAGGACAGGCTGTGCTCACTCTGCTCCAGGGGAGAGGTAGAGACAGAGCTGTATTTCCTATTACACTGTGACAAATACTCAGACCTAAGAGAATATTTATTTCCCAAAATTATCATTCAATACAAAGAATTTGAAACTATAAAAAAATCAAATATTTATTGGGTGAAAAGCCAAATATGTGTCCTCCTGCCACAACCTGAGGGACAGCCAGTGAAAAGTGCAATGTAATGTGGATAATATTTCCCATCTTGTTTAGTTTAGTCTTTCATACCAGGTCATGTGTCTTCTCAGTCATGTTGACACTGGTCTACTACCGTTGCTTTAATGTATTGTTGTTCTGATTAATATTGTTGTTGTAGTTGTTGTTAATGGTAATCCCATGTCCACTACTACTATTATTATTGTTGTTGGTCCCAACATTTATTTATATATAAATATATATATTTTATTTTTCTATATGTACACTTTGACAATGTAAGTAATAATGAACTTGCCATGTCAATAAAGTCAATTGAATTGAATTGAATTGAATAGAGAGAGGAGAGAAAGGGAGAGAGAGAGAGGAGAGGAGAGAAAGGGAGAGAGAGAGAGAGACAGAGAGTGAGAGAGGAGAGGAGAGAAAGGGAGAGAGAGAGACAGAGAGATGAGAGAAAGGGAGAGAGAGGAGAGAAAGGGAGAGAGAGAGAGTAGAGGAGAGAAAGGGAGAGAGAGTGAGAGAGGAGAGGAGAGAAAGGGAGAGAGAGGAGAGAAAGGGAGAGAGAGAGAGTAGAGGAGAGAAAGGGAGAGAGACAGAGAGTGAGAGAGGAGAGGAGAGAAAGGGAGAGAGAGAGAGATGTGTCCACACACGTACGTGCGTGCGTGCGTGCGTGCGTGCGTGCGTGTGTGCGTGCGTGCGTGCGTGTGTGCGTGTGTGCGTGTGTGCGTGTGTGTGCGTGTGTGCGTGTGTGCAGTGCATATCCTAATCCCTGATCCTCAACAAGCCATGGGTGAGGGAGAGACCAACTGATTAACAACTCAGGGGAGGAGGATAAGACCTCTCATCTCTATCTGAGCTACACAGCCAACACAGGAACACCCCTCTCTGGATTTTCCACTTGGTTGGGTCCAAAAACAATTGCTTTGGGATAACCTAGTTCTCCCTAACTCCCTATGTATACCCTTTATTTAACTAGGCAAGGCAGCTAACAACAAATTCTTATTTTCAATGACAGCCTAGGAACAGTGGGTTAACTGCCTTGTTCAGGGGCAGAACGACAGATTTGTACCTTATCAGCTCAGGGATTCGATCCAGCAACCTTTCGGTTACTAGTCCAACGCTCTAACCACTAGGTCTTCACTAAACTGGATTCCAGAGGGTTTAAGGGTTTCTGTAGTCTAGCGGTGATCCCAGGGACATACAGCGTGTTATTGGGTTTGAATTCAGCTCTTCAGTACGTCAATAATGTCTCTGTTAGCCTCCTGAATTAACAGAGGCATTACACACATCTCCAGGTCCAACACAACGCTGAGCATCACTTAGAAACAAAGGACAATGGGAAGGTGGGTCAGCTTGGGGACAATGGGAAGGTGGGTCAGCTTGGGGACAATGGGAAGGTGGGTCAGCTTGGGGACAATGGGAAGGTGGGTCAGCTTGGGGACAATGGGAAGGTGGGTCAGCTTGGGGACAATGGGAAGGTGGGTCAGCTTGGGGACAATGGGAAGGTGGGTCAGCTTGGGGACAATGGGAAGGTGTGACTGTGTGGTCTGTAATAGCTGTTATTCAGAGTCAATGGGAAGGTGTGACTGTGTGGTCTGTAATAGCTGTCATTCAGAGTCAATGGGAAGGTGTGACTGTGTGGTCTGTAATAGCTGTCATTCAGAGTCAATGGGAAGGTGTGACTGTGTGGTCTGTAATAGCTGTTATTCAGAGTCAATGGGAAGGTGTGACTGTGTGGTCTGTAATAGCTGTTATTCAGAGTCAATGGGAAGGTGTGACTGTGTGGTCTGTAATAGCTGTCATTCAGAGTCAATGGGAAGGTGTGACTGTGTGTGGTCTGTAATAGCTGTCATTCAGAGTCAATGGGAAGGTGTGACTGTGTGGTCTGTAATAGCTGTTATTCAGAGTCAATGGGAAGGTGTGACTGTGTGTGGTCTGTAATAGCTGTCATTCAGAGTCAATGGGAAGGTGTGACTGTGTGGTCTGTAATAGCTGTTATTCAGAGTCAATGGGAAGGTGTGACTGTGTGGTCTGTAATAGCTGTTATTCAGAGTCAATGGGAAGGTGTGACTGTGTGGTCTGTAATAGCTGTTATTCAGAGTCAATGGGAAGGTGGACTGTGTGTGGTCTGTAATAGCTGTTATTCAGAGTCAATGGGAAGGTGGACTGTGTGGTCTGTAATAGCTGTTATTCAGAGTCAATGGGAAGGTGTGACTGTGTGGTCTGTAATAGCTGTTATTCAGAGTCAATGGGAAGGTGTGACTGTGTGTGGTCTGTAATAGCTGTCATTCAGAGTCAATGGGAAGGTGTGACTGTGTGTGGTCTGTAATAGCTGTTATTCAGAGTCAATGGGAAGGTGTGACTGTGTGGTCTGTAATAGCTGTCATTCAGAGTCAATGGGAAGGTGTGACTGTGTGTGGTCTGTAATAGCTGTTATTCAGAGTCAATGGGAAGGTGTGACTGTGTGGTCTGTAATAGCTGTCATTCAGAGTCAATGGGAAGGTGTGACTGTGTGGTCTGTAATAGCTGTTATTCAGAGTCAATGGGAAGGTGTGACTGTGTGTGGTCTGTAATAGCTGTTATTCAGAGTCAATGGGAAGGTGTGACTGTGTGTGGTCTGTAATAGCTGTCATTCAGAGTCAATGGGAAGGTGTGACTGTGTGGTCTGTAATAGCTGTCATTCAGAGTCAATGGGAAGGTGTGACTGTGTGGTCTGTAATAGCTGTCATTCAGAGTCAATGGGAAGGTGTGACTGTGTGGTCTGTAATAGCTGTTATTCAGAGTCAATGGGAAGGTGTGACTGTGTGGTCTGTAATAGCTGTCATTCAGAGTCAATGGGAAGGTGTGACTGTGTGGTCTGTAATAGCTGTTATTCAGAGTCAATGGGAAGGTGTGACTGTGTGTGGTCTGTAATAGCTGTTATTCAGAGTCAATGGGAAGGTGTGACTGTGTGGTCTGTAATAGCTGTCATTCAGAGTCAATGGGAAGGTGTGACTGTGTGGTCTGTAATAGCTGTCATTCAGAGTCAATGGGAAGGTGTGACTGTGTGGTCTGTAATAGCTGTCATTCAGAGTCAATGGGAAGGTGTGACTGTGTGGTCTGTAATAGCTGTTATTCAGAGTCAATGGGAAGGTGTGACTGTGTGTGGTCTGTAATAGCTGTCATTCAGAGTCAATGGGAAGGTGTGACTGTGTGGTCTGTAATAGCTGTCATTCAGAGTCAATGGGAAGGTGTGACTGTGTGTGGTCTGTAATAGCTGTTATTCAGAGTCAATGGGAAGGTGTGACTGTGTGGTCTGTAATAGCTGTTATTCAGAGTCAATGGGAAGGTGTGACTGTGTGGTCTGTAATAGCTGTCATTCAGAGTCAATGGGAAGGTGTGACTGTGTGGTCTGTAATAGCTGTCAATGGGAAGGACCTGATACATTATTTAGTAGTTTCACTTCTCAACATTTCCTGTTAGTTACAGAACAGCATTAACAGATGGAGGGAGGAGAGAGAGGAGAGAGAGGGGAGGGGAGGGGAGGGAGGGAGGAGAGAGAGGGAGGGAGGGAGGGAGGGAGAGAGAGAGAGGGGAGGGGGAGGCAGGGAGGGAGGAGAGAGAGGGGAGGGAGGAGAGAGAGGGGAGGGGGAGGGAGGGAGGAGAGAGAGAGGGAGGGAGGGGGAGGGGTAGGGAGGGAGGAGAGAGAGGGAGGGAGGGAGGGAGCGAGGGAGGGAGGGAAGAGAGAGAGGGGGAGGGGAGGGATGGAGGAGGAGGGAGGAGAGAGAGGGGAGGGAGGGAGGGAGGGAGGGAGGGAGGGAGGGAGGGAGGGAGGGAGGAGAGAGAGGGAGGGAGGGAGGGAAGAGAGAGGGGGTAGGGGAGGGAGGAGAGGGAGGGAGGAGAGAGAGGTAGGGGGGAGAGATGGAGGGAGGGAGGAGAGAGAGGTAGGGGAGGGATGGAGGAGAGAGAGGGAGGGAGGGAGGGAAGAGAGAGAGGGGTAGGGGGGAGGGATGGAGGGAGGGAGGAGAGAGAGGTAGGGGGAGGGATGGAGGGAGGGAGGGAGGGAGGGAGGAGAGAGAGGGGTAGTGGAGGGAGGGAGGGAGGGAGGGAGGGAGGAGAGAGGTAGGGGGAGAGATGGAGGGAGGGAGGAGAGAGAGGTAGGGGGAGGGAGGGAGGGAGGAGAGAGAGGGGTAGTGGAGGGAGGGAGGGAGGGAGGGAGGGAGGGAGGGAGGGAGGGAGGGAGGGAGGGAGGGAGGGAGGGAGGGAGAGAGGGGAGGGGGAGGGATGGAGGGATAGAGAGACAGGGACAGAGATACTGTAGATCCTAAAACGCATCGCTGTAGGCAAACTGTCCTATAGATAAAGAGAACTAGAGAGAGCGAGACTGAGAGAGAGAGAACAGCGAGAGAGAGAGAGACAGAGAGAGAGAGAGAGAGAGAGAGAGAACAGCGAGAGAGAGAGGGACAGAGAGAGAGAGAGAGAGAGAGAGAGAGAGAGAGAGAGAGAACACAGCAACAGAGAGAGAGGGAGGGAGAGAACACAGCGATAGAGAGAGAGAGAGAGAGAACACAGCAAGAGAGAGAGAGAGAGGGAGAGAGAGAGATAGAGAACACAGTGAGAGAGAGAACACAGTGAGAGAGAGAACACAGTGGGAGAGGGAGAGAGAGCGGGAGAGAGAGAGATGTGATGAGAGGAAACACTCAGTATCATTGTATAGACTATATCCCAGAGCAATTCAAGCTAAATGTAATTATACACACTAATTAACTTATTCCATCTCCCACCCAATCACAGAAAAGCAGATCAATCCCTGAAGAGACATCTGTAGCGGATTGTAGACGGATAAACACTAACGATACACGACAACCAGAGAAAACAAAAACATATCTCAACCTTGTTGTGATTGGCACAGAGACAAGGGCTTCATGCTCCTATTGGCCCAGGTCAATATAGGGCAGCAGTATGGAGGGTTGAAAACTCTCCTTTTCAAATGTGTCCACTAGCAAGTCCTGTCCTTAGTGGGAGTCTGCTTCTCCTGTTGTGTCTGATGGGTTCATTATGGGGCGGCAGCTAGCCTAGTGGTTAGAGGAGGCAGCTAGCCTAGTGGTTAGAGGAGGCAGCTAGCCTAGTGGTTAGAGGAGGCAGCTAGCCTAGTGGTTAGAGGAGGCAGGTAGCCTAGTGGTCAGAGGAGGCAGGTAGCCTAGTGGTTAAAGGAGGCAGCTAGCCTAGTGGTTAGAGGAGGCAGCTAGCCTAGTGGTTAGAGGAGGCAGGTAGCCTAGTGGTTAGAGAGGGCAGGTAGCCTAGTGGTTAGAGGAGGCAGCTAGCCTAGTGGTTAGAGAGGGCAGGTAGCCTAGTGGTTAGAGAGGGCAGGTAGCCTAGTGGTTAGAGGAGGCAGCTAGCCTAGTGGTTAGAGAGGGCAGGTAGCCTAGTGGTTAGAGAGGGCAGGTAGCCTAGTGGTTAGAGGGGAGGCAGGTAGCCCTAGTGGTTAGAGGGGAGGCAGGTAGCCTAGTGGTTAGAGGAGGCAGGTAGCCTAGTGGTTAGAGGAGGCAGGTAGACTAGTGGTTAGAGGAGGCAGCTAGTCTAGTGGTTAGAGGAGGTAGGTAGCCTAGTGGTTAGAGGAGGCAGGTAGCCTAGTGGTTAGAGAGGGCAGGTAGCCTAGTGGTTAGAGGAGGCAGCTAGCCTAGCGGTTAGAGGAGGCAGGTAGCCTAGTGGTTAGAGGAGGCAGGTAGCCTAGTGGTTAGAGGAGGCAGCTAGCCTAGTGGTTAGAGGAGGCAGGTAGCCTAGTGGTTAGAGGAGGCAGGTAGCCTAGTGGTTAGAGGAGGCAGCTAGCCTAGTGGTTAGAGGAGGCAGCTAGCCTAGTGGTTAGAGGAGGCAGCTAGCCTAGTGGTTAGAGGAGGCAGCTAGCCTAGTGGTTAGAGGAGGCAGGTAGCCTAGTGGTTAGAGGGGAGGCAGGTAGCCTAGTGGTTAGAGGAGGCAGCTAGCCTAGTGGTTAGAGGAGGCTAGCCTAGTGGTTAGAGGGGCAGGTAGCCTAGTGGTTAGAGGAGGCAGCTAGCCTAGTGGTTAGAGGAGGCAGGTAGCCTAGTGGATAGAGGAGGCAGCTAGCCTAGTGGTTAGAGCGTTGGACTAGTAACCGAAAGATTGATGGATCGGATCCCCGAGCTGATAAGGTACAAATCTGTCGTTCTGCCCCTGAACAGAGCAGTTAACCCACTGTTCCCTGGTAGGCCGTCATTGTAAATTAGAATTTGTTCTTAACTGCCTTGTCTAGTTAAATAAAATGTCTCTCTGAAGGGTTCATTATGTCTGTCTGATGCGTACACACACACACACACACAGGTGTGTGCAGACTATAAGGATGAGTGATTCTACAGCAGGATAATCAACTAGATCCACCAGCGGGATGCCAGTTGGGGAAACCTGTTTTATAGGGATATTTAACTAAGACTGAGATCTCTCTTTACATGGGGAGTCATCATATACTGTCCCCAGTGTGTGTGTGTGTCATCATATACTGTCCCCAGTGTGTGTGTGTGTGTGTGTGTGTCATCATATACTGTCCCCAGTGTGTGTGTGTGTCATCATATTCTGTCCCCAGTGTGTGTGTGTGTCATCATATACTGTCCCCAGTGTGTGTGTGTGTGTGTGTCATCATATACTGTCCCCAGTGTGTGTGTGTGTGTGTGTGTGTGTTCATCATATACTGTCCCCAGTGTGTGTGTGTGTGTGTGTGTGTGTGTGTGTGTGTCATCATATACTGTCCCCAGTGTGTGTGTGTGTCATCATATACTGTCCCCAGTGTGTGTGTGTGTCATCATATACTGTCCCCAGTGTGTGTGTGTGTGTGTGTGTGTGTGTGTGTCATCATATACTGTCCCCAGTGTTTGTGTGTGTCATCATATACTGTCCCCAGTGTGTGTGTGTGTCATCATATACTGTCCCCAGTGTGTGTGTGTGTGTGTGTCATCATATACTGTCCCCAGTGTGTGTGTGTGTGTGTGTCATCATATACTGTCCCCAGTGTGTGTGTGTGTGTGTGTGTGTGTGTCATCATATACTGTCCCCAGTGTGTGTGTGTGTGTCATCATATACTGTCCCCAGTGTGTGTGTGTCATCATATACTGTCCCCAGTGTGTGCGTGTGTGTGTGTCATCATCCTACAGTAACTGTCCCCACAGAATTAGTGCTGTATGTTATGCCTTTAAGGATCAACACTCCCCTTTAAAACACTTTAAAGATCAGCACTCCCCTTTAAATCACCTTTATGATCAACACTCCCCTTTAAAACACTTTAAGGATCAACACTCCCCTTTAAATCACCTTTATGATCAACACTCCCCTTTAAAACACTTTAAAACCTGTTGTGGATAGGGGGCAGTATTTTCACGGCCGGATAAAAAATGTACCCGATTTAATCTGGTTACTACTCTTGCCCAGAAACTAGTATATAATTAGTAGATTTGGATAGAAAACACTCTAAAGTTTCTAAAACTGTTTGAATGGTGTCTGTGAGTATAACAGAACTATGGCAGGCAATATGGCAGGCAAAAACCTGAGAAGATTCCAAGCAGGAAGTGGCCTGTCTGACAATTTGTAGTCCTTCTGTTGCATCTCTATCGAAATTACAGTTACTTGACACTTTCTAAGGCTTCCATTGGCTCTCTAAAGCCTCCAGAAACCGGATTGACGCGTCTCCCGTCTCTGGGCAGATAACAGCAGCACAGTTTGTCAGTGGACTGCCTGGTGACAGAGAGACTGGAGATGCGCATTCACAAGACCTCGCCATTTTTTCTTTTCGTCTTTGAATGAATACAACATTGTCCGGTTGGAATATTATCGCTATTTTACGAGAAAAATTGCATAAAAATTGATTTTAAACAGCGTTTGACATGCTTCTAAGTACGGTAATGGAACATTTTGAATTTTTTGTCACGAAATGCGCTCGCGAGTCACACTTTGGATAGTGACCCGAACGCACGAACAAAACGGAGGTATTTGGATATAACTATGGATTATTTGGAACCAAAACAACATTTGTTGTTGAAGTAGAAGTCCTGGGAGTGCATTCTGACGAGGAACAGCAAAGGTAATACAATTTTTCTAATAGTAATTCAGAGTTTAGTGAGCCCCGAAGTTGGCGGGTGTCTGAATAGCTAGCCTGTGATGGCTGAGCTATGTACTCAGAATATTGCAAAATGTGCTTTTGCCGAAAAGCTATTTTAAAATCTGACATAGCGATTGCATAAAGGAGTTCTGTATCTATAATTCTTAAAATAATTGTTCTGTATTTTGTCAACGTTTATGATGAGTAATTTAGTAAATTCACCGGAAGTTTTCGGTGGGTATGCTAGTTCTGAACATCACATGCTAATGTAAAAAGCTGGTTTTTGATATAAATATGAACTTGATTGAACAAAACATGCATGTATTGTATAACATAATGTCCTAGGAGTGTCATCTGATGAAGATCATCAAAGGTTAGTGCTGCATTTAGCTGTGGTTTGGGATTTTGTGACATATATGCTTGCTTGGAAAATGGCTGTGTGATTATTTTTGGCTGGGTACTCTCCTGACATAATCTAATGTTTTGTTTTCGCTGTAAAGCCTTTTTGAAATTGGACAATGTGGTTGGATTAACGAGAGTCTTATCTTTCAAATGGTGTAAAATAGTCATATGTTTGAGAAATTGAAGTTATAGCATTTTTGAGGTATTTGTATTTCGCGCCACGCTCTACCATTGGATATTGGTCAGGCGTTCCGCTAGCGGAACATCTGTCCTCAACAGGTTTTTAAGGATCAACACTCCCCTTTAAATCACCTTTATGATCAACACTCCCCTTTAAAACACTTTAAGGATCAACACTCCCCTTTAAGACACCTTTAAGGATCAACACTCCCCCTTTAAGACACCTTTAAGGGCACATCTCATATTTTGTGTGTGTGTGTGTGTGTGTGTGTGTGTGTGTGTGTGTGTGTCTAGTGTATGTGGGTACTTGCGTGTGTCTGTCTTTATGAATCATCAAGTGTGTGTGTGTGTTCTAATTTGACTGTGTGAGTCCTCATTAGCAATCCTCCCACTTCACCGCTGTATAATTCATGCTGTCTTTGGGGCTAGTGTGTGTGTGTGTGTGTGTGTGTGTGTGTGTGTGTGTGTGTGTGTGTGTGTGTGTGTGTGTGTGTGTGTGTGTGTGTGTGTGTGTGTGTGTGTTTGGTCGAGGATAGTGTGGGATAAAGACCTAGATGATGTATCATCATCCACAAATAGCTTTTTTCTCTATTCCTTTATCTATATCTGTCTCTACCTGTCCCTTAGGTAGCAGGATTCCTCCTCAGTTCTGCTTGTCAGTCTCTACCTATCTCTTAGGTAGCAGGATTCCTCCTCAGTTCTGCTTGTCAGTCTCTACCTATCTCTTAGGTAGCAGGATTCCTCCTCAGTTCTGCTTGTCAGTCTCTACCTATCTCTTAGGTAGCAGGATTCCTCCTCAGTTCTGCTTGTCAGTCTCTACCTATCTCTTAGGTAGCAGGATTCCTCCTCAGTTCTGCTTGTCAGTCTCTACCTATCCCTTAGGTAGCAGGATTCCTCCTCAGTTCTGCTTGTCAGTCTCTACCTATCTCTTAGGTAGCAGGATACCTCCTCAGTTCTGCTTGTCAGTCTCTTACTATCCCTTAGGTAGCAGGATTCCTCCTCAGTTCTGCTTGTCAGTCTCTACCTATCTCTTAGGTAGCAGGATTCCTGCTCAGTTCTGCTTGTCTGTCAACCTATCTCTTAGGTAGCAGGATTCCTCCTCAGTTCTGCTTGTCAGTCTCTACCTATCTCTTAGGTAGCAGGATTCCTCCTCAGTTCTGCTTGTCAGTCTCTACCTATCTCTTAGGTAGCAGGATTCCTCCTCAGTTCTGCTTGTCAGTCTCTACCTATCTCTTAGGTAGCAGGATTCCTCCTCAGTTCTGCTTGTCGTCTCTTCCTATCTCTTAGGTAGCAGGATTCCTCCTCAGTTCTGCTTGTCAGTCTCTACCTATCTCTTAGGTAGCAGGATTCCTCCTCAGTTCTGCTTGTCAGTCTCTACCTATCTCTTAGGTAGCAGGATTCCTCCTCAGTTCTGCTTGTCAGTCTCTACCTATCTCTTAGGTAGCAGGATTCCTCCTCAGTTCTGCTTGTCTGTCTACCTATCCCTTAGGTAGCAGGATTCCTCCTCAGTTCTGCTTGTCTGTCTCTTAAGAAACAGAGCAGCTATCTATCCTACTATGCTCTCTGAGACTCCACACAACACATCAATACAAAACCACACCTAAAAATAAACATTGTTGTTCTCTCTCTCTCTCTCTCTCTCTCTCTCTCCCTCTCACTCTCTCACTCTCCCTCTCCTCGCTACATTTCGCTCTCCCTTTCTTCTCCCTCTTCCAATTTTCCTCTCCCTTCCTTTCACACTCATTTCTTTCCCCCTCTCCCTCTGTCTCCTCCCTCTCTCTTTCACTCTGCTATCTGTAAACATCCAGAGAGCTTCTCTTAGCAGACATCCATGCCTGTTACCCACAGCCCTGCTGACAGAAGACTCCTTTTCACCAGAGACTTCTTACTATGTCATTCTCACTGTTCTATTCCGGCCTTCTGTAGATGTATGCTTCATCCTGGAATCCTACACAGTTAAACTATATTCTGAAATGGTATTCTGAAATAGTTTTGCATTCTATTTTTGAATTACAGAATTCAACTGTGGTCTGGAATCCTGAATAATTCTACTATCTCCTTTAATTCTACTGAAATTGGTTCAACTATATTCTTAATTCTAAAGAATTCAACTATATTCTTAATTCTAAAGAATTCAACTATATTCTTAATTCTAAATAATTCAACTATATTCTTGACTATTACAGAATTTTACTCTATTATGGAATTCTATAGAAATCTAGAATCCTACAGAAATCTAATCTATTCTGGAATGAATTCTACTTTATTCTGGAATCCTACAGAATTTCACTATTTTCTGGAATCCATCCATCCATCCATCCATCCATCCATCCATCCATCCATCCATCCATCCATCCATCCATCCATCCATCCATCCATCCATCCATTTACAGATTGGATCTAATAAGACAGAAAGCTGTCCCTTTTTAAATAGATCTAACACTGGATCCTAGCTGGCCCTGCTGTATAAAGGGTTAACCCAGCAGTAATAGACTGGATCCTAGCTGGTCCTGCTGTATAAAGGGTTAACCCAGCAGTAATAGACTGGATCCTAGCTGGCCCTGCTGTATAAAGGGTTAACCCATCAGTAATAGACTGGATCCTAGCTGGTCCTGCTGTATAAAGGGTTAACCCAGCAGTAATAGAATGGATCCTAGCTGGTCCTGCTGTATAAAGGGTTAACCCAGCAGTAATAGACTGGATCCTAGCTGGTCCTGCTGTATAAAGGGTTAACCCAGCAGTAATAGACTGGATCCTAGCTGGTCCTGCTGTATAAAGGGTTAACCCAGCAGTAATAGACTGGATCCTAGCTGGTCCTGCTGTATAAAGGGTTAACCCAGCAGTAATAGACTGGATCCTAGCTGGTCCTGCTGTATAAAGGGTTAACCCAGCAGTAATAGACTGGATCCTAGCTGGTCCTGCTGTATAAAGGGTTAACCCAGCAGTAATAGACTGGATCCTAGCTGGTCCTGCTGTATAAAGGGTTAACCCAGCAGTAATAGACTGGATCCTAGCTGGTCCTGCTGTATAAAGGGTTAACCCAGCAGTAATAGACTGGATCCTAGCTGGTCCTGCTGTATAAAGGGTTAACCCAGCAGTAATAGACTGGATCCTAGCTGGTCCTGCTGTATAAAGGGTTAACCCAGCACTAATAGACTGGATCCTAGCTGGTCCTGCTGTATAAAGGGTTAACCCAGCAGTAATAGACTGGATCCTATGCTGGCCCTGCTGTATAAAGGGTTAACCCAGCACTAATAGACTGGATCCTAGCTGGTCCTGCTGTATAAAGGGTTAACCCAGCAGTAATAGACTGGATCCTAGCTGGTCCTGCTGTATAAAGGGTTAACCCAGCAGTAATAGACTGGATCCTAGCTGGTCCTGCTGTATAAAGGGTTAACCCAGCACTAATAGACTGGATCCTAGCTGGTCCTGCTGTATAAAGGGTTAACCCAGCAGTAATAGACTGGATCCTAGCTGGCCCTGCTGTATAAAGGGTTAACCCAGCAGTAATAGACTGGATCCTAGCTGGCCCTGCTGTATAAAGGGTTAACCCAGACTGCCTGGTCTACCACTGGGAGGGAATATTAGTGTGTAATTACCTATTTATCAAATTTAACACAGACAGACAGACAGACAGACAGACAGACAGACAGACAGACAGACACACACACACACACACACACTTTAGGAGGGGTGTAGGGGTTAAATCAACACGACGTAGTCAGCCATCGTTAGGAGCAATTACTGTGTGTGTGTGTGTGTGTGTGTGTGTGTGTGCGTGCGTGCGTGCGTGCGTGCGTGCGTGCGTGTGTGTGTGTGTGTGTGTGCGTGTGTAAGCAGTAATTACTTATCTACTGTTCGTAAATGGAACCTTTCATTGAACACTAATTAAGCATTGCATTAGCAGGTCGTAAAGGCCACATGGAGAGAGAGGGTGTGTGGGGTGTTTTTAATGTGCCTCTTTTGTAAGTGTATGTAAACGTTTCTCTGTGTGAGTGTGTGTCTGTCTAACACACACAATGTGCCCTAACAGAGAGCATTGACATGTTGAACCCACTCATCTCCCTAATGTGGTTTACTGCATGGAGGGATAGAGGGATGGATAGAGGGATGGATAGAGGGAGGGATAGAGGGATGTATAGAGGGATGGATAGAGGGAGGGATAGAGGGATGTATAGAGGGATGGATAGAGGGATGGATAGAGGGATGGATAGAGGGAGGGATAGAGGGATGGATAGAGGGATGGATAGAGGGAGGGATAGAGGGATGGATAGAGGGATGGATAGAGGGAGGGATAGAGGGATGGATAGAGGGGATGGATAGAGGGAGGGATAGAGGGATGGATAGAGGGATGGATAGAGGGATATGGAGGGATAGAGGGATGGATAGAGGGATGGATAGAGGGATGGATAGAGGGATGGATAGA
This sequence comes from Salmo salar, assembly GCF_905237065.1. Taxonomy (NCBI): domain Eukaryota; kingdom Metazoa; phylum Chordata; class Actinopteri; order Salmoniformes; family Salmonidae; genus Salmo; species Salmo salar. The sequence goes on along the minus strand of NW_025549943.1, from coordinate 18,657 downwards.
GGGAGGGATAGAGGGGAGGGATAGAGGGATGGATAGAGGGATGGATAGAGGGATAATAGAGGGAGGGATAGAGGGATGGATAGAGGGAGGGATAGAGGGATAAAGGGAGGGATAGAGGGATGGATAGAGGGAGGGATAAGCGGGAGGGATAGCGGGAGGGATAGAGGGATGGATAGAGGGAGGGATAGAGGAGGGATAGAGGGATGGATAGAGGGAGGGATAGAGGGATGGATAGAGGGTGGGAGGGATAGACGGAGGGATAGAGGGAAGGATAGAGGGATAAAGGGAGGGATGGAGGGATAGAGGGATGGATAGAGGGATGGATAGAGGGATGGATAGAGGGAGGGATAGAGGGATGGATAGAGGGATGGATAGAGGGATAAAGGGAGGGATAGAGGGATAGCGGGAGGGATAGAGGGAGGGATAGAGGGATGGATAGAGGGATGGATAGAGGGATAAGGGGATAGAGGGATGGATAAAGGAGATAAGGGATGGATAGAGGGATGGATAGAGGGATGGATAGAGGGAGGGATAGAGGGATGATAGAGGGATGTAGTTCATAAAGCCAGCTCACACAGACTATCACGTTGTCTGACTCCCTCACACAGACCCTCTGTAGTTCATAAAGCCAGCCCAGTACATCTCAGTACATACTCTGAATACTATGTCACACCACAGGTCAACATAGGGCTGGGCTATTTAGAGAGGGAGAGAGGAATAGAGAGAGAGGGAGACAGAGAGAGTGAGGAGGGAGAGAGAGAGAGAGAGAGAGAGGGAGGGAGAGAGAGAAGTAGAAAGAGAGAGATATCACGGGATGGCCACTGCAGAGGAGGAGGAAAGAGAGAGAAGAAAGAGAAGACAGAGAAAGAGAGAGATATCACAGGTCAAAAGATGGAGGAAAGAAAGAAAGAGAGAAAAGACAGAGAAAGAGAGATAGAAGCCCATACTGGTCAACCCAGACCTCATATCGCCGTGGTGACCACTAGTCTATGGTGGACTCATAGAAGGTCATGATTGGTCTTTGAGGAGCCCTGATTCCAGAAATATATCTCTAGATCAGTGATCTATATGACTACAGGCCTAAGAGAGGGATAGACTTACAAGTCTGTGTTCTGCCTACTGGGGGGGGGACGACAAAATCACAAATAATTTGTAGACTGCAAATTGAATGCAAGAAGCCCAAACAGATCTAATATTTGACTAACCTTGTTTACATTTCTGTACAATCACATATCTCTACCTCTTCATTATACGTGGGAATACTTTGCAACAGATTTCCAACATTTTAATCAGTTGGAGATGACTTGCTGGGGTTTTTACAGTCTTTTATGTCCAAACATTTTGGCTCAAAAAACTTGGGGAACATTGGTGTAGGATATGCTTGTATTAGACACTGAGATGCAGATTGGAGACCAGGGGTGGAATCATTAGTGCACGCCATAGCAAACAGTTGCATAACGTTTCACAACGGAAAACATTTTAGATTTAAACAAATATATATGTTTTTATTGGACCAATTGAGGTAGCCTGTTTCGTTCCGTTTGCTTCTGTTGGCTTTCGTTTGGTTCCGTTGGGTTCCGTTTAGTTCTGTTTGGTTCCCAGTGAATACTCTCCTTAGTCAGACAATAGGTTCCGTTTGGTTCTGTTTGGTTCCGTTGGGTTCCGTTAAGTTCTGTTTGGTTCCCAGTGAATACTCTCCTTAGTCAGACAATAGGTTCCGTTTGGTTCCGTTTGGTTCCGTTTAGTTCTGTTTGGTTCCTAGTGAATACTCTCCTTAGTCAGACAATAGGTTCCGTTTGGTTCCGTTGGGTCCGTTTAGTTTCCGTTTAGTTCTGTTTGGTTCCTAGTGAATACTCTCTAACTTAGTCAGACAATAGGTTCCATTTGGTTCCGTTGGGTTCCGTTTAGTTCTGTTGTTTGGTTCCCAGTGAATACTCTCCTTAGTCAGACAACTTGGTTCGTTTGGTTCGTTTGGTTCGTTGGGTTCCAAGTAAAGTTCTGTTTGGTTCCTGCGAATACTCTCCTTAGTCAGACAAGTAGGTTTGTGTTCTGTTTGGTTCCCCGTGAATCTCTCCTGTCAGACAATAAGTTGGTTCCGTTTAGTTCTGTTTGGTTCCTAGTGAATACTCTCCTTAGTCAGACAATAGGTTCCGTTTGGTTCCGTTGGGATCCGTTTAGTTCTGTTTGGTTCCTAGTGAATACTCTCCTTAGTCAGACAATAGGTTCCGTTTGGTTCCGTTGGGTTCCGTTTAGTTCTGTTTGGTTCCCAGTGAATACTCTCCTTAGTCAGACAATAGGTTCCGTTTGGTTCCGTTTGGTTCCGTTGGGATCCGTTTAGTTCTGTTTGATTCCTAGTGAATACTCCCCTTAGTCAGACAATAGTGTAAGGCCCTGGCCATAGAGAGGGGTTTTTTGTTCTTTATTTTGGTTAGGCCAGGGTGTTACATCGTTCTATGTTCCTTTTTCTAGGTTGGTTTGTTTTGTTGATTTTGGCCGTGTGGCTTCCAATAAGGCACAGCTGTAGTTTGTTGTTGCTGATTGGGAGTCACACATAAGTAGCCTGTTTTTCCTTTGGGTTTTTGTGGGTGATTGTTTCTGTTTAGTGCTTTCGGTTTCGTTGTTAGTACCTGACAGAACTGTCGGCTTTCATTTTGTTTATTTTGTCAAGTGTTCTCTTTTTGTATTAAAATTCATTCAAGATGAACACATCCTCCGCTGCACCTTGGTCTTTCTCTAACGACGGCCGTTACAAATAGAGTATTTGAGGGGTGAACACAGAGAGGAAACCTCTGTCTCTCCTCAGTATAACACAAGTACAATGTTATTAAAATATATACTGTTAAATATACGGTAGGAAACATGAAATGGATTAGTCACCATTAGGGTGGCGTGCATGTCATCACCTCCACTAACAAGCTATATGAATCATCCACCACACACACGCACGCACGCACGCACACACGCACGCACACACACACACACACACGTCAAGATTCATGTTTTCCCCAATTGTGGATCCTTCAGCCCAAGCCTATTCGCTCCGGGAAAACCACATCCCCTCTCTAAGTCAATAATTCACACACACACTCCAGGAATGGAGAATGGACAGAGAGAGAGAGAGAGAGAGAGAGAGAGAGGTATGGCACTAAGTACCCTAACGCCCCATCAAATATGGATGGGGCTTTAGAGAGAGAGAGTGAGTGTGTGTGTTTGGTACATGGGACTCTCTGTAGGGAGAATGTTGTTGTGTTGGCAGTTACCATGGTGATGGGGAACCCGATAGCACCACGGTTGTCAAGGCGAATCACATCAGACCACCGTCGGTTGACGGAGTCTTCGGAGCGTGATGATGATGTCACAGGAAAGAGGAAGGAAGAGGTTCTCTGGGGATTTTTACTTCCCTGTCTTTCCTTCACTCGACTTTGGTGTGTGTGTGTGGTTGTGTGTGTGTGTGTGTGTGTGTGTGTGTGTGTGTGTGTGTGTGTGTGTGTGTGTGTGTGTGTGTGTGTGTGTGTGTGTGTGTGTGTGTGTGTGTGTGTGTATGGTTGTGTGTGTAGGATATGACAGTACATAATGTCTATATACAGTACTACAGCTCTTACAGTAGGTAGGACCATCTGGGTGTGTGTAGAATACAGAGGACACACACACACACACACACTGCTAAAGGCAGAGGATTATTATCTAATCTGACGTGACAATCCTGGTTGATACGGTGTACTGAATCACCACCGGGTTGAAACCAGTCTACCATGCCAGCTGTGTGTGTGTGTGTGTGTGTGTGTGTGTGTGTGTGTGTGTGTGTGTGTGTGTGTGTGTGTGTGTGTGTGTGTGTGTGTGTGTGTGTGTCTGTCAGATGGTGATGCCGTTCTATCGCACCAGTCTGTCCATTAAAATAACATTGACACTGTCACACACACACACACGTCGGACACAACAATGAGAGATCTCAAACACATTAAGGTTAAAAGGTGAGGGTCAAGATATATTGAGGCTCTCTCCCTCTCGCTGTCCTCCTCTCTCCCTCATGCTGTCCTCCTCTCTCCCTCTCGCTGTCCTCCTCTCTCCCTCATGCTGTCCTCTTCTCTCCCTCTCGCTGTCCTCCTCTCTCCCTCTCCCTCTCGCTGTCCTCCTCTCTCCCTCTCTCTCTCGCTGTCCTCCTCTCTCCCTCTCGCTGTCCCTCCTCTCTCCCTCTCCTCTCGTGTCCTCCTCTCTCCCCTCTCGCTGTCCTCCTCTCTCCCTCTCCCTCTCCTCTCTCTCTGCCTCTCGCTGTCCTCCTCTCTCCTCCTCCCCTCTCTCCCTCTCACTGTCCTCCTCTCTCTCCCTCTCCTCTCTCCTCCCCTCTCTCCCTCTCCCTGTCCTCCCTCTCTCTTCCTCTCCTCCCCTCTCTCCCTCTCCCTGTCCTTCTCTCTCCCTCTCCCTGTCCTCCTCTCTCTCCCTCTCTCTCCCTCTCCTCCCCTCTCTCCCTCTCCCTGTCCTCCTCTCTCCCTCTCACTGTCCTCCTCTCTCTCCCTCTCCTCTCTCCTCCCCTCTCTCCCTCTCCCTGTCCTCCTCTCTCTCTCTTCTTCTTCTATGGTAAATATCATATTTAAGCCATGTATGTCTGGAACTCTATTGGAGGGATGTGACACCATTCTTCCACCAGACATTCCATCATTGTGGTGTTTTGTTGATGGTGGTGTAAAACTCTGTCTCAGGCACCTCTCCAGAATCTCCCATAAGTGTTGACATCTGGTGACTGAGATGGCCCTGGCATTTGGTTTACATGGTTTTCATGCTCATCAAACCATCCAGTGACCACTCGTGCCCTGTGGATGGGGGCATAGTCATGCTATGAGAGCATAGCCATGGTAGCCAAAATAATGGCCTGCATTTTTATACATGACCATATGCATGACAACTTCTATTGCATTGACTAAATTACCATATTATATTCAATAACTCCTGCAGACTGCATTGACTCTCAACACTTCCTCTCATAAAGGGACACTTCAGGATTACAGGAGGTCAGAGATGCCAGTCTCAGCACTTCCTCTCTTAAAGAGACACTTCAGGATTACAGGAGGTCAGAGATGCCAGTCTCAGCACTTCCTCTCTTAAAGAGACACTTCAGGATTACAGGAGGTCAGAGATGCCAGTCTCAGCACTTCCTCTCTTAAAGAGACACTTCAGGATTATAGGAAGTCAGAGATGCCATTCTCTTAAAGAGATAATTCCGGATTTTGGCAATGAAGCCCTTTATCTACCTCCCCCAGAGTCAGGTGAACTCCTTTATCTACCTCCCCAGAGTCAGGTGAACTCCTTTATCTACCTCCCCCAGAGTCAGGTGAACTCCTTTATCTACCTCCCCAGAGTCAGGTGAACTCCTTTATCTACCTCCCCAGAGTCAGGTGAACTCCTTTATCTACCTCCCCAGTCAGGTGAACTCCTTTATCTACCTCCCCAGTCAGGTGAAGTCCTTTATCTACCTCCCCAGTCAGGTGAAGTCCTTTATCTACCTCCCCAGAGTCAGGTGAACTCCTTTATCTACCTCCCCCAGAGTCAAGTGAACTCCTTTATCTACCTCCCCAGAGTCAGGTGAACTCCTTTATCTACCTCCCCCAGAGTCAGGAGTGAACTCCTTTATCTACCTCCCCAGAGTCAGGCGAACTCCTTTATCTACCTCCCCCAGAGTCAGGTGAACTCCTTTATCTTCCTCCCCAGGTCAGGTGAACTCCTTTATCTATCTCCCCAGTCATAACTCCTTTATCTACCTCCCCAGAGTCAGAGCGAACTCCTTTATCTACCTCCCCAGAGTCAGGTGAACTCCTTTATCTACCTCCCCAGAGTCAGGTGAACTCCTTTATCTACCTCCCCAGAGTCAGGTGAACTCCTTTATCTACCTCCCCAGTCAGGCGAACTCCTTTATCTACCTCCCCAGAGTCAGGTGAACTCCTTTATCTACCTCCCCAGAGTCAGGTGAACTCCTTTATCTACCTCCCCAGTCAGGTGAACTCCTTTATCTACCTCCCCAGAGTCAGGTGAACTCCTTTATCTACCTCCCCAGAGTCAGGTGAACTCCTTTATCTACCTCCCCCAGAGTCAGGTGAACTCCTTTATCTACCTCCCCAGAGTCAGGTGAACTCCTTTATCTACCTCCCCAGTCAGGTGAACTCCTTTATCTACCTCCCCAGAGTCAGGTGAACTCCTTTATCTACCTCCCAGAGTCAGGTGAACTCCTTTATCTACCTCCCCAGAGTCAGGTGAACTCCTTTATCTACCTCCCCAGAGTCAGGTGAACTCCTTTATCTACCTCCCCCAGAGTCAGGTGAACTCCTTTATCTACCTCCCCAGAGTCAGGTGAACTCCTTTATCTACCTCCCCAGAGTCAGGTGAACTCCTTTATCTTCCTCCCCAGTCAGGTGAACTCCTTTATCTACCTCCCCAGTCAGGCGAACTCCTTTATCTACCTCCCCAGAGTCAGGTGAACTCCTTTATCTACCTCCCCAGAGTCAGGTGAACTCCTTTATCTACCTCCCCAGTCAGGTGAACTCCTTTATCTACCTCCCCGAGATCAGGTGAACTCCTTTATCTACCTCCCCCAGAGTCAGGTGAACTCCTTTATCTACACTCCCAGTCAGGAACTCCTTTCATCTACCTCCCCGGTCACAACTCCTTTATCTACCTCCCCAAAGTCAGGTGAACTCCTTTATCTACCTCCCCCAGAGTCAGGTGAACTCCTTTATCTACCTCCCCAAGTCAGGTGAACTCCTTTATCTACCTCCCCCAGAGTCAGGTGAACTCCTTTATCTACCTCCCCAGAGTCAGGTGAACTCCTTTATCTACCTCCCCCAGAGTCAGGTGAACTCCTTTATCTACCTCCCCCGAGTCAGGTGAACTCCTTTATCTACCTCCCCAGAGTCAGGTGAACTCCTTTATCTTCCTCCCCAGTCAGGTGAACTCCTTTATCTACCTCCCCAGTCAGGCGAACTCCTTTATCTACCTCCCCAGAGTCAGGTGAACTCCTTTATCTACCTCCCCAGTCAGGTGAACTCCTTTATCTACCTCCCCAGAGTCAGGTGAACTCCTTTATCTACCTCCCCAGAGTCAGGTGAACTCCTTTATCTACCTCCCCAGTCAGGTGAACTCCCTTTATCTACCTCCCCAGTCAGGTGAACTCCTTTATCTACCTCCCCAGTCAGGTTAACTCCCTTTATCTACCTCCCCAGAGTCAGGTGAACTCCTTTATCTACCTCCCCAGAGTCAGGTGAACTCCTTTATCTACCTCCCCAGAGTCAGGTGAACTCCTTTATCTACCTCCCCAGTCAGGTGAACTCCTTTATCTACCTCCCCAGTCAGGCGAACTCCTTTATCTACCTCCCCAGAGTCAGGTGAACTCCTTTATCTACCTCCCCAGAGTCAGGTGAACTCCTTTATCTACCTCCCCAGAGTCAGGTGAACTCCTTTATCTACCTCCCCAGAGTCAGGTGAACTCCTTTATCTACCTCCCCAGAGTCAGGTGAACTCCTTTATCTACCTCCCCAGAGTCAGGTGAACTCCTTTATCTACCTCCCCAGAGTCAGGTGAACTCCTTTATCTACCTCCCCGAGTCAGGTGAACTCCTTTATCTACCTCCCCAGTCAGGTGAACTCCTTTACTCTACCTCCCCAGAGTCAGGTGAACTCCTTTATCTACCTCCCCAGAGTCAGGTGAACTCCTTTATCTACCTCCCCAGTCAGGTGAACTCCTTTATCTACCTCCCCAGAGTCAGGTGAACTCCTTTATCTACCTCCCCAGAGTCAGGTGAACTCCTTTATCTACCTCCCCAGAGTCAGGTGAACTCCTTTATCTACCTCCCCAGAGTCAGGTGAACTCCTTTATCTACCTCCCCAGAGTCAGGTGAACTCCTTTATCTACCTCCCCAGAGTCAGGTGAACTCCTTTATCTACCTCCCCAGAGTCAGGTGAACTCCTTTATCTACCTCCCATCAGGTGACTCCTTTATCTACCTCCCCAGGTCAGACGAACTCCTTTATCTACCTCCCAGAAGTCAGGTGAACTCCTTTATCTACCTCCCCAAAGTCAGGTAGAACTCCTTTATCTACCTCCCCAGAGTCAGGTGAACTCCTTTATCTACCTCCCCAGAGTCAGGTGAACTCCTTTATCTACCTCCCCAGTCAGGTGAACTCCTTTATCTACCTCCCCAGTCAGGTGAACTCCTTTATCTACCTCCCCCAAGAGTCAGGTGAACTCCTTTATCTACCTCCCCAGAGTCAGGTGAACTCCCCTTTATCTACCTCCCCAGAGTCAGGTGAACTCCTTTATCTACCTCCCCAGTCAGGTGGACTCCTTTATCTACCTCCCCAGAGTCAGATGAACTCCTTTATCTACCTCCCCAAAGTCAGGTGAACTCCTTTATCTACCTCCCCAAAGTCAGGTGAACTCCTTTATCTACCTCCCCAGTCAGGTGAACTCCTTTATCTACCTCCCCAGAGTCAGGTGAACTCCTTTATCTACCTCCCCAGTCAGGTGAACTCCTTTATCTACCTCCCCAGTCAGGTGAACTCCTTTATCTACCTCCCCAGTCAGGTTAACTCCTTTATCTACCTCCCCAGTCAGGTGAACTCCTTTATCTACATCCCCCAGAGTCAGGTGAACTCCTTTATCTACCTCCCCAGAGTCAGGTGAACTCCTTTATCTACCTCCCCAGTCAGGTGAACTCCTTTATCTACCTCCCCAGTCAGGCGAACTCCTTTATCTACCTCCCCCAGAGTCAGGTGAACTCCTTTATCTACCTCCCCAGAGTCAGGTGAACTCCTTTATCTACCTCCCCAGAGTCAGGTGAACTCCTTTATCTACCTCCCCAGAGTCAGATGAACTCCTTTATCTACCTCCCCAGAGTCAGGTGAACTCCTTTATCTACCTCCCCAGTCAGGTGAACTCCTTTATCTACCTCCCCAGAGTCAGGTGAACTCCCTTTATCTACCTCCCCAGAGTCAGGTGAACTCCTTTATCTACCTCCCCAGAGTCAGGTGGACTCCTTTATCTACCTCCCCAGGTCAGATGAACTCCTTTATCTACCTCCCCAAAGTCAGATGAACTCCTTTATCTACCTCCCCAAAGTCAGGTGAACTCCTTTATCTACCTCCCCAGTCAGGTGAACTCCTTTATCTACCTCCCCAATGTCAGGTGAACTCCTTTATCTACCTCCCCAATGTCAGGTGAACTCCTTATCTACCTCCCCTCTTTATCTACCCCAGAGTCAGGTGAACTCTTTTATCTACCTCCCCAGTCAGGTGAACTCCTTTATCTACCTCCCCAGAGTCAGGTGAACTCCTTTATCTACCTCCCCAGTCAGGTGAACTCCTTTATCTACCTCCCCCAGAGTCAGATGAACACTGGAGAATAACATCTATAGACATGAACAAACATGACGTTAACGTTAAGGAGGCCGTGATTTCAGTAAATATTGATCCATATAGAGCTGTGACCAACAGCAGGGAACAGGTTGAGAGGTAACGGCTTCCTGTCCTGTTCATTCCCTGTTAATGACATTACTATGGAGTTCTATGAGACCTGTGTAGTAATTACCCTGTTTTACAGTAGATTACTGTCACACACACTACACAATACACACTACACACTACACACACACTACACACTACACACACTACACACACACACTACACACACACACTACACACTACACACACTACACACACACTACACACTACACACACACACTACACACTACACACTACACACTACACACACACACTACACGCTACACACTACACACACTACACACTACACACACACTACACACTACACACACTACACACTACACACTACACACTACACACTACACACTACACACTACACACACACTACACACACACACACACTACACACTGCCACACACTACACACACACACACACACACACACACACTACACACTACACACTACACACACACACTACACACCACACACTACACACACACACTACACACTACACACTACACACTACACACTACACACACACACTACACACTACACACTACACACTACACACTACACACACACACACTAACACACACACTACACACACACACTACACACTACACACTACACACACACACACACTACACACTACACACACACACACTACACACTACACACTACACACTACACACTACACACTACACACACACACACTACACACTACACACACACACACTACACACACACACTACACACACACACTACACTACACACTACACACACACACACACACACTACACACACACTACACACTACACACTACACACTACACACTACACACACACACACTACACACTACACACTACACACACACACTACACACTACACACTACACTACACACACTACACACTACACACTACACACACACACACACTACACACTCACACCACACTACACACTACACACTACACTACACACACTACACACTACACACTACACACACTACACACTACACTACACACACACACACTACACACTACACACACACACACACTACACACTACACACACTACACACTACACACTACACACTACACACACACACACACACACACTACACACTACACACCACACACTACACACTACACACACACACACACTACACACTACACACTACACACTACACACTACACACACTACACACTACACACTACACACTACACACTACACACACACACACACTACACACACACACTACACACACACACACACTACACACACACACTACACACTACACACTACACACACACACACTACACACACACACACTACACACTACACACTACACACTACACACACACACTACACACTACACACTACACACACACACTACACACTACACACTACACACACACTACACACACACACTAAACACACACACTACACACTACACACTACACACACACACTAAACACTACACACTACACACTACACACTACACACACACACTACACACACACTACACACTACACACTACACACTACACACACACACACTACACACTACACACACACACACTACACACACTACACACACACTACACACTACACACTACACGCACTACACACACACACTACACACTACACACACACACTACACTACACACTACACACACACACTACACACTACACACTACACACTACACACACACTACACACTACACACTACACACTACACTACACACACACTACACACTACACACTACACACACTACACACACACACACACACTACACACTACACACTACACACTACACACTACACACTACACTACACACACACACTACACACTACACACTACACACTACACACTACACACTACACACACACACCACACACTACACACTACACACTACACACTACACACACACACACACACACACACTACACACACTACACACCACACACTACACACACACTACACACACACACTACACACTACACACTACACACACTACACACACACACTACACACTACACACACTACACACTACACACACTACACACTACACACACACACACACACACACTACACACTACACACACTACACACTACACACACACTACACACACACACACTACACACTACACACACACACACTACACACACACACACACTACACACACTACACCACACACTACACACTACACACACACACACTACACACACACACACACACACACACACTACACACTACACACACACACACTACACACACACACACTACACACACTACACACACACACACTACACACACACACACACACTACACACTACACACTACACACACACACTACACACACACACACACTACACACACACACACACACTACACACTACACACTACACACACACACACACTACACACTACACACACTACACACTACACACTACACACACACTACACACACACTACACACACACACTACACACACACACTACACACCACACACACACACTACACACTACACACACACACACACTACACACACACACACTACACACTACACACTACACACACACACACACACTACACACACACACACACACACACACACACACACACACACTACACACTACACACTACACACACTACACACACACACACACATACACACTACACACTACACACACACACACTACACACTACACACTACACACACACACAGTCTACACACTACACACACACACACACACACACACACTACACACTACACACACACACACACACACACACACACACACACACTACACACTACACACTACACACACACACACACACACACACACACACACACACACACACACACACACACACACACACACACACACACACACACACACACACACACACTACACACACACACACACACACACACACTACACACACACACACACTACACGCACACATAAACACACACACACACACACACACACACTACACACACGCACACGCACACACACTACACGCACGCACGCACGCACACACACACACACACACTGGTTTGCTAGGTTCTCCTCTAGTGCTTCTGGGACCACAGAGAGACAGGAAGACAGAACATCATTCCTAATTAAAGAAAAACACGAGATCGGATGTGTGTCGGGAATATCTGGAATGAAGAAGAGAGAAAAGAGAGAGGAGAAAAGGGAGGAGGAGGAGGAGAGGACAGAAGAGAGGGATGGCAGTTTAAGAAGAGAAGAGAAAACAACAGTTTAGCTCAAGTGTCGTACTGTTCTGGAATTCAACAAAACCTAAATCAAAGACCATTTATTCATTACAAATCTTCAAGCAAACGGACGTTTCTGGATTCGTTTGGCCAGTGGGGAGTTTGGTTGGGAGGGATGGAGAGGATTAGGAATTATGTTGGTGGCCATTTTGGTACGTCAGACACAGTTGCTGTCTGGGCCTGTAGTGAGTGGATAGGGAGGGGAAGCGACTGGACCTCTGCCACGGCTCAGAGAGAGAGAGGACTCCCATGGAGGATAATGATACACTGAGCTAAATCCTCTACTCCTGAAAGTCCACTACGCTGTGTGTGTGTGTGTGTGTGTGTGTGTGTGTGTGTGTGTGTGTGTGTGTGTGTGTGTGTGTGTGTGTGTGTGTGTGTGTGTGTGTGTGTGTGTGTGTGTAATGAAATTATAGATGCAAAATAAAATATATTCTTAATATATTCTTCCCAGAGAGCGCAGGTAAAACTAAATGCATGCTATTCAATCGATCACTGCCCGCACCTGCTCGCCTGTCCAGCATCACTACTCTGGACGGTTCTGACTTAGAATATGTGAACAACTACAAATACCTAGGTGTCTGGTTAGACTGTAAACTCTCCTTCCAGACTCACATTAAGCATCTCCAATCCAAAATTACATCTAGAATTGGCTTCCTATTTCACAACAAAGCCTCCTTCACTCATGCTGCCAAACATACCCTCGTAAAACTGACCATCCTACCGATCCTTGACTTCGGTGATGTCATCTATAAAATAGCCTCCAACACTCTACTCAACAAACTGGATGCTGTCTATCACAGTGCCATCCGTTTTGTCACCAAAGCCCCACACACTACCCACCATTGCGACCTGTACGCTCTCGTTGGTTGGCCCTCGCTTCATACTC
>NW_025549942.1:60000-77395 GCF_905237065.1 Salmo salar | reverse complement strand
CCCTCTCATCTCCCTCCCTCCCCCTCTCGCCTCCGTGCCTCTTTCTCTCTCTCTCTATCTTCCTCCCTCCCCTTCTCCTTCTATCTCTCTCTTTCACCCCTCTCTCTCTCTCTCTCTCTCTCTCTCTCTCTCTCCGTGCCGCCCTCCCCTCTATCTCTATCTTCCTCCCTCCCCTCTCCTTCTATCTCTCTCACCCCTCTCTCTCTCTCTCTCTCTCTCTCTCTCCGTGCCGCCTCCCCATTCTATCTTCCTCCCTCCCCCTCTCTTTCCCCTCTCTCGTCACTCTCTATCGCCTTTCTCTCTCTCAATTAAATTCAAAGGAATGTATTGGCATGGGGAACATATGTTTACAAAGCAAATGGAAGAAACAATAAACAAAAGGGAATGAACAATCAGTAAACAGCACTGTTTCTCTCTCACTCTCCGGCTCTCGTTGTCATGTGTTAACATTGCCAAAGCAAGTGAATACATAATAAACAGTTGGGGCCACAATACAAAACGTACAGTAAATATTACACTCACAAGAATATTTCAAAATGTCATATATTATGTATATATACAGTGTTGCAATGTATGTGCAAATAGTTAAGGTACAAAAGGAAAAAATAAATAAACATAAATATGGGTTGTACTTACAATGGTGTTTGTTCTTCACTGGTTGACCTTTTCTTGTAGCAACAGGTCACAAATCTTGCTGCTGTGATGGAACACTGTGGTATTTTCACCCAGATATGGGAACATATGTTAACATTGCCAAAGCAAGTGAAGTAGATAATAAACAAAAGTGAAATAAACAATACAACATTTACAGCAAACATTACACAGAAGTTCCTCTCTCTCTCTCTCTCTCTCTCTCTCTCTCTCTCTCTCTCTCTCTCTCTCTCTCTCTCTCTCTCTCTCTCTCCCTAGGCTGTCTGTTGGACACTATTAGGCCGTGGTGTTCTACAAATATATGGGACTTGTGTGTGTGTTTGGTGTGTGTGTGTGTTTGGGTGTTTGGTGTGTGTGTGTGTTATGTGTTTTGTGTGTGTGTGTGTGTGTGTTTGGTGTGTGTGTGTGTGTGTGTGTGTGTGTGTGTGTGTGTGTGTGTGTGTGTGTGTGTGTGTGTGTGTTTGGTGTGTGTGTGTGTGTGTTTGGTGTGTGTGTGTTTGGGTTTGTGTGTGTGTGTGTGTGTGTGTGTGTGTGTGTGTGTGTGTGTGTGTGTGTGTGTGTGTGTGTGTGTGTGTGTGTGTGTGTTTGGTGTGTGTGTGTGTGTTTTTGGTGTGTGTGTGTGTGTGTGTGTGTGTGTGTGTGTGTGTGTGTGTGTGTGTGTGTTTTATGTGTTGGGACGTATGAAGTCGTATAGCTATAAAAGTCGTATCTTTAAACAGGTCTGTCTTGTCTCAATGAGAAGAACCTGTTTAAATAGCTTCCATGAAACCAACTAGAGATCTGTAGACAGTCTGAGGTGTTGTACAGTAGGATGCTAACAGTTAGAGAGAAGCTTCCAAACATTATTAAATAGAGAAAACTTTATAATCTATGATCAGTCAGCCAGAGGAACAGTTACAGGCTGATTTAAATGGAACATCATTTATAATCTATGATCAGTCAGCCAGAGGAACAGTTACAGGCTGATTTAAAATGGAACATCATTTATAATCTATGATCAGTCAGCCAGAGGAACAGTTACAGGCTGATTTAAATGGAACATCATTTATAATCTATGATCAGTCAAAGGCCAGAGAACAGTTACAGGCTGATTTAAATGGAACATCATTAATAATCTGCGATCAGTCAGCCAGAGAACAGTTACAGGCCGATTTAAATGGAACATAATTTATAATCTCTGATCAGTCAGCCAGAGGAACAGTTACAGTGATTAAATGGAACATCATTTATAATCTATGATCAGTCAGCCAGAGAACAGTTACAGGCCGATTTAAATGGAACATCATTTATAATCTATGATCAGTCAGCCAGAGGAACAGCTACAGGCTGATTTAAATGGAACATCATTTATAATCTACAATCAAACAGCCAGAGCAGCTTGTGTTACAGGCTGATCAAATGGAACATCATTTATAAATCTATGACTAAGTCAGCCGGAGGAACAGTTACAGGCTGATTTAAATGGGAACATAATTTATAATCTCTGATCAAACAAAACAGAGGAACAGTTACAGGCCGATTTAAATGGAACGCCATTTATAATCTATGATCAGTCAGCCAGAGAATTACAGGCTGATTAAAATGAAACATCATTTATAATTCTATGATCAGTCAGCCAGAGGAACAGTTACAGCAGGCTGGGATGTAAATGGAACATCGTCTTATAATCTATGATCAGTCAGCCAGAGTGAACAGTTACAGGCTTGATTTTAAAATGGGAACATCATTTATAATCTATGATCAGCCAGCCAGAGAACAGCTACAGGCTGATTTAAATGAAACATCATTTATAATCTATGAGATTATCAGCCGAGAACAGCTACAGGCTGATTTTAAACAGAAACATCATTTATAATCTATGATCAGCTATCAGCCAGAGGAACAGTTACAGGCTGGATGTAAAATGGAACATCATTTATAATCTATGATCAGTCAGCAGAGAATGAACAGTTGATTTTAATGGAAGAGAACATCTTCCTTTACTTCCATCATTCTTTCTTTTCTCTCCATCTCAATCTACCTCTCTCTAAAAAGGAATACACTCACAAAGCTAAAGACGACCACACACACACACACACACACACACACACATGGCACACACACACACACATCACACACACACACACACACACACACACACACACACACACACACACACTCATAACATTTTACACCTGCCTTTGCCTGCAGAGAGGGAGCATATGGCCAGATATAAAACATTTAGTCCAGTTCCCTGTGTGATGCAGGTTAGTTTGCCTCTGCAACTCTTCTCTCTCTTGTCTCTTTTTTTCTTCAATCACTCTCTCAATCACTCTCTCTGTCCCTCTTTCTCTCTCAATCACTTTCTCTCTCTTCCTCTGCCCTCTCAATCACTCTCTGTCTCTCTCAATCACTCTCGTCTCTCTCAATCATCTCTCTCTGTCACTCTCTCTCTGTCTTTAATCCTCTCTCTCTCTCTCTCTCTGTCTCTCTCTCTCTCTCTCTCTCTCTCTGTCTCTCTCAATCACTCTCTCTGTCTCTCTCTCTCTCTGTCTCTCTCTTCACTGTCCCTCTCTCTCTCTCTCTCTCTTTCTTTTTTCTTTTCTCTCTCTCTCTCCCCCCCCCCCCCCCTCTCCTCTCTCTCTTTTTTTTTTTTTTTTTTTTTCTTTTCCCCTTTCTGAGTTTGTGTTTGTGTGTGTGTTTTTGTGTGTGTGTGTGTGTGTGTGTGTGTGTGTGTGTGTGTGTGTGTGTGTGTGTGTGTGTGTGTGTGTGTGTGTGTGTTATATGGGTTCTTGTCAGCCTCCTCCAGTTGTAATCAGAGAGAAACCCAGAGGAGGCCAAACCACAACAATTTTATTTTTTCAGCAACACACACACACACACACACACATACTCTCTTAACTCTCTCTTGCACTCTCTCTCACACTCTCTCTCACCTCACCTCAAGGCCTATATTGGCATGGGAAACATATGTTAACATTGCCGAGGCAAGTGCGGTAGATAATAAATAAAAAGTGAAACAAGCAATAAAAATCTCTGTCTCGCTTCTCTCTCTTTCTCTTCTCAGCATCTCTTTTTCACAACTAATTTAATCCAGCTCCAAGCTTAGCGGCAAGGAACAGGATTGCACAGAGGTGTGTGTTTTGTGTGTGTGTGTGTGTGTGTGTGTGTGTGTGTGTGTGTGTGTGTGTGTGTGTGTGTGTGTGTGTGTGTGTGTGTGTGTGTGTTTTGTAGCTGGGTGTGACAGGATTGCCAGATCACTTCTCTACAGGATTTTCTTTCTGCTAGCAGTGTTTCAATCACTGACCCTTCGGCTCCAAGCCTCTTTTCCTCTCAAACTCACAGGCCGTCCCAAATGGAACCCTATTCACTCTATAGTGCACTTACTTTGGGCCCCTAAACACTCAGCTCCTAAACACTCGGCCCCTAACTTTCTATTGTGCAACTACACTCACAGCAGTACTCTGGAAACACTTTGGGAATTTATTGTTTTTCCTATTTAACCAGGTAGGCTAAAAGTTGAGAACAAGTCCTTTGAGAACAAGTCCTATTTAACCAGGTAGGCTAGTTGAGAACAAGTCCTTTATTTAACCAGGTAGCTAGTTGAGAACAAGTCCTTTATTTAACCAGGTATGGCTAGTTGAGAACAAGTTCCTTTATTAACCAGGTAGGCTAGTTGAGCAATCTTAGAAGTCCTTTATTTAACCAGGTAGGCTTGAGAACGTCCTTATTTAACCAGGTAGGCTAGTTGAGAACAAGTCCCTTTATTTAACCAGGTAGGCTAGTTGAGAACAAGTTCTCATTTACAACTGCGACCTGGCCAAGATAAAGCAAAGCAGTTCGACACATACAACAACACAGAGTTACACATGAGAAAACAAAACATACAGTCAATAATACAGTAGAACAAAAGAAAACAAAAGTCTATATACAGAGAGTGCAAATGAGGAAGAAAGGGAGGTAAGGCAATAAATAGGCCATGGTGGCGAAGTAATTACAATATAGCAATTAAACACTGGAATGGTAGATGTGCAGAAGATGAATGTGCAAGTAGAGATACTGGGGTGCAAAGGAGCAAGATAAATAAATAAATACAGTATGGGGATGAGGTAGATAGATGGGCTGTCTACAGACTGGGCTATGTACAGGTGCAGTGATCCGTGAGCTGCTCTGACAGCTGGTGCTTAAAAGCTAGTGAGGGGATAGTGGGAGTCTCCAGCGTCAGAGATTTTTGCAGTTCGTTCCAGTCATTGGTAGCAGAGAACTGGAAGGAAAGGTGACCAAAGGAGGAATTGGCTTTGGGGGTGATCAGTGAAATATACCTGCTGGAGCGCGTGCTACAGGTGGGTGCTGCTATGGTGACCAGTGAGCGGAGATAAGGCGGGCTTTACCTAGCAGAGGGCTTGTAGATGACCTGTAGCCAGTGGGTTTGGCGACGAAGTATGAAGCGAGGGCCAACCAACGAGAGCGTACAGGTCGCAATGGTGGGTAGTGTGTGGGGCTTTGGTGACAAAACGGATGGCACTGTGATAGACAGCATCCAGTTTGTTGAGTAGAGTGTTGGAGGCTATTTTATAGATGACATCACCGAAGTCAAGGATCGGTAGGATGGCAGTTTCGAGGGCATGTTTGGCAGCATGAGTGAAGGATGCTTTGTTGTGAAATAGGAAGCCGATTCAGATTTAACTTTTTGGATTGGAGATGCTTAATGAGTCTGGAAGGAGAGTTTACAGCTCTAACCAGACACCCAGGTATTTGTAGTTGTCCACATATTCTAAGTCAGAACCGTCCAGAGTAGTGATGCTGGACAGGCGAGCAGGTGCGGGCAGTGATCGATTGAATAGCATGCATTTAGTTTTACCTGCGCTCTCTGGGAAGAATATATTAAGAATATATTTTATTTCGCATCTATAATTTCATACACACACACACACACACACACACACACACACACACACACACACACACACACACACACACACACACACACACACACACACACACACACACACACAGCGTAGTGGACTTTCAGAGTAGAGGGATTTAGCTCAGTGTATCATTATCCTCCATAGGGGAGTCCTCTCTCTCTGAGCCGTGGCAGAGGTCCAGTCGCTTCCCCTCCCTATCCACTCACTACAGGCCCAGACAGCAACTGTGTCTGACGTACCAAAATGGCCACCAACATAATTCCCTAATCCTCTCCATCCCTCCCAACCAAACTCCCCCACTGGCCAAACGAATCCAGAAACGTCCGTTTGCTTGAAGATTTGTAATGAATAAATGGTCTTTGATTTAGGTTTTTGTTAAATTCCAGAACAGTCACGACACTTTGAGCTAAACTGTTGTTTTCTCTTCTCTTCTTAAACTGCCATCCCCTCTCTTCTGTCCTCTCCTCCTCCTCCTCCCTTTTCTCCTCTCTCTTTTCTCTCTTCTTCATTCCAGATATTCCCACACATCCGATCTCGTGTTTTTCTTTAATTAGGAATGATGTTCTGTCTTCCCCTGTCTCTCTGTGGTCCCAGAAGCACTAGAGGAGAGAACCTAGCAAACCAGTGTGTGTGTGTGTGTGTCGTGCGTGCGTGTAAAAAGTGTGTGTGCGTGTGCGTGTGTGTAGTGTGTGTGTGTGTGTGTGTGTGTGTTTATGTGTGCGTGTAGTGTGTGTGTGTGTTAGTGTGTGTGTGTGTGTGTGTGTGTGTGTGTGTGTGTGTGTGTGTGTGTGTGTGTGTGTGTGTGTGTGTGTGTAGTGTGTGTGTAGTGTGTGTGTGTGTGTGTGTGTAGTGTGTGTGTGTAGTGTGTGTAGTGTGTGTGTGTGTGTGTGTGTGTAGTGTAGTGTGTGTGTGTAGTGTGTAGTGTAGTGTGTGTGTGTGTGTGTGTGTGTAGTGTGTAGACTGTGTGTGTGTGTAGTGTGTAGTGTGTAGTGTGTGTGTGTGTAGTGTGTAGTGTGTGTGTGTGTGTGTTTAGTGTGTGTAGTGTGTAGTGTGTAGTGTGTAGTGTGTGTGTGTGTGTGTGTGTAGTGTGTAGTGTGTAGTGTGTGTGTAGTGTGTGTGTGTGTGTGTGTGTGTGTGTAGTGTGTGTAGTGTGTAGTGTGTGTGTGTGTGTAGTGTGTAGTGTGTAGTGTGTGTGTAGTGTGTGTGTGTAGTGTGTGTAGTGTGTGTGTAGTGTGTGTGTGTAGTGTGTAGTGTGTAGTGTGTGTGTGTAGTGTGTGTAGTGTTGTGTGTGTAGTGTGTGTGTAGTGTGTGTGTGTAGTGTGTGTGTGTGTAGTGTGTGTGTGTAGTGTGTGTGTAGTGTGTAGTGTGTGTGTGTGTGTGTAGTGTGTGTGTGTAGTGTGTGGTGTGTGTGTGTGCCTTGTGTGTGTAGTGTGTGTGTGTGTAGTGTGTAGTGTGTGGTGTATGTGTGTGTAGTGTGTGTGTGTGAGTAGTGTGTAGTGTGTAGTGTGTAGTGTGTAGTGTGTGTGTGTAGTGTGTGTGAGTTGTGTAGTGTGTGTAGTGTGTAGTGTGTGTGTGTGTAGTGTGTAGTGTAGTGTGTAGTGTGTGTAGTGTGTAGTGTGTAGTGTGTGTGTGTGTAGTGTGTAGTGTGTGTGGTGTGTAGTGTGTGTGTGTAGTGTGTGTGTGTGTGTGTGTGTGTGTGTGTAGTGTGTGTAGTGTAGTGTGTAGTGTGTAGTGTGTGTAGTGTGTGTAGTGTGTGTAGTGTGTAGTGTGTGTGTGTGTAGTGTGTGTAAGTGTGTAGTGTTAGTGTGTAGTGTGTGTGTGTGTGTTGTGTGTGTAGTGTGTAGTGTGTGCAGTGTGTAGTGTGTGTGTGTGTAGTGTGTGTGTGTGTGTGTGTGTAGTGTGTAGTGTGTAGTGTGTGTGTAGTGTGTGTGTAGTGTGTGGTGTGTAGTGTGTAGTGTGTGTGTTTAGTGTGTAGTGTGTAGTGTGTAGTGTGGTGTGTGTGTGTAGTGTGTAGTGTGTAGTGTGTAGTGTGTGTGTGTGTAGTGTGTAGTGTGTGGTGTGTAGTGTGTAGTGTGTAGTGTGTAGTGTGTGTGTGTGTAGTGTGTGGTGTGTAGTGTGTGTGTGTAGTGTGAGTGTGTAGTGTGTGTGTAGTGTGTGTGTAGTGTGTAGTGTGTGTGTGTGTAGTGTGTAGTGTGTAGTGTGTAGTGTGTAGTGTGTGTTGTGTGTGTAGTGTAGTGTGTAGTGTGTAGTGTGTAGTGTGTAGTGTGTGTGTGTAGTGTAGTGTGTTAGTGTGTAGTGTGTGTGTTTAGTGTGTGTGTGTGTAGTGTGAGTGTGTAGTGTGTAGTGTGTAGTGTGTGTGTGTGTAGTGTGTGTGTGTGTGTGTGTGTGTAGTGTGTAGTGTGTAGTGTGTGTGTGTAGTGTGTGTGTGTGTAGTGTGTAGTGTGTGTAGTGTGTGTGTGTAGTGTGTGTGTAGTGTGTGAGTGTGTAGTGTGTAGTGTGTGTGTGTGTGTGTGTGTAGTGTGTAGTGTGTGTAGTGTGTAGTGTGTGTAGTGTGGTGTGTAGTGTGTAGTGTGTGCGTGTGTGTGTAGTGTGTGTGTGTGTGTGTAGTGTGTAGTGTAGTGTGTGTAGTGTGTAGTGTGTAGTGTGTGTAGTGTGTGTAGTGTGTAGTGTGTGTAGTGTGTAGTGTGTGTGTGTGTGTAGTGTAGTGTGTAGTGTGTTTAGTGTGTGTGTGTGTGGTGTGTGTAGTGTAGTGTGTAGTGTGTAGTGTGTGTAGTGTGTGTAGTGTGTGTGTAGTGTGTGTGTGTGTGTGTGTAGTGTAGTGTGTAGTGTGTGTTTGTGTGTAGTGTGTAGTGTGTGTAGTGTGTGTAGTGTGTGTGTGTAGTGTGTAGTGTGTGGTGTGTAGTGTGTAGTGTGTGAGTGTGTAGTGTAGTGTGTGTGTGTGTAGTGTAGTGTGTAGTGTGTAGTGTGTGTGTGTAGTGTGTGGTGTGTAGTGTGTGTGTGTAGTGTGTAGTGTGTAGTGTAGTGTGTGTGTGTGTGTAGTGTGTAGTGTGTAGTGTGTGTAGTGTGTGTGTGTGTAGTGTGTAGTGTGTGTGTAGTGTGTAGTGTGTAGTGTGTAGTGTGTAGTGTGTAGTGTGTGTGTGTGTGTGGTGTGTGGTGTGTAGTGTGTAGTGTGTGTGTGTAGTGTAGTGTGTAGTGTGTGTGTGTGTGTAGTGTTAGTGTGTGTGTGTAGTGTGTAGTGTGTGTGTGTAGTGTGTGTGTGTGTAGTGTGTAGTGTGTGTGTGGTGTGTACGTGTGTAGTGTGTGTGTGTGGTGTGTATTGTGTGTGTGTGTAGTGTGTGGTGTGTAGTGTGTGTGTGTGTGTAGTGTGTAGTGTGTAGTGTGTAGTGTGTAGTGTGTAGTGTGTAGTGTAGTGTGTAGTGTGTAGTGTGTAGTGTGTGTAGTGTGTAGTGTGTAGTGTGTAGGTGTGTAGTGTGTAGTGTGAGCGTGTAGTGTGTAGCGTGTAGTGTGTAGTGTGTGTGTGTAGTGTGTGGTGTGTGTGTAGTGTGTGTAGTGTGTGTGTGTAGTGTGTAGTGTGTGTGTAGTGTGTGTAGTGTGTAGTGTGTGTGTAGTGTGTAGTGTGTGTGACAGTAATCTACTGTAAAACAGGAGTAATTACTACACAGGTCTCATAGAACTCCATAGTAATGTCATTAACAGGGAATGAACAGGACAGGAAGCCGTTACCTCTCAACCTGTTCCCTGCTGTTGGTCACAGCTCTATATGGATCAATATTTACTGAAATCACGGCCTCCTTAACGTTGACGTCATGTTTGTTCATGTCTATAGATGTTATTCTCCAGTGTTCATCTGACTCTGGGGAGGTAGATAAAGGAGTTCACCTGACTGGGGAGGTAGATAAAGGAGTTCACCTGACTCTGGGGAGGTAAATAAAGGAGTTCACCTGACTGGGGAGGTAGATAAAAGAGTTCACCTGACTCTGGGGGAGGTAGATAAAGGAGTTCACCTGACTGGGGAGGTAGATAAAGGAGTTCACCTGACTGGGGAGGTAGATAAAGGAGTTCACCTGACATTGGGGAGGTAGATAAAGGAGTTCACCTGACTGGGGAGGTAGATAAAGGAGTTCACCTGACTTTGGGGAGGTAGATAAAGGAGTTCACCTGACTCTGGGGAGGTAGATAAAGGAGTTCACCTGACTGGGGAGGTAGATAAAGGAGTTCATCTGACTCTGGGGAGGTAGATAAAGGAGTTCACCTGACTCTGGGGAGGTAGATAAAGGAGTTCACTTGACTCTGGGGGAGGTAGATAAAGGAGTTCACCTGACTCTGGGGAGGTAGATAAAGGACTTCACCTGACTCTGGGGAGGTAGATAAAGGAGTTCATCTGACTCTGGGGAGGTAGATAAAGGAGTTCACCTGACTCTGGGGAGGTAGATAAAGGAGTTCACCTGACTCTGGGGAGGTAGATAAAGGAGTTCACCTGACTCTGGGGAGGTAGATAAAGGAGTTCGCCTGACTGGGGGAGGTAGATAAAGGAGTTCACCTGACTGGGGGAGGTAGATAAAGGAGTTCACCTGACTCTGGGGAGGTAGATAAAGGAGTTCACCTGACTCTGGGGGATGTAGATAAAGGAGTTCACCTGACTGGGGAGGTAGATAAAGGAGTTCACCTGACTCTGGGGAGGTAGATAAAGGAGTTCACCTGACTGGGGAGGTAGATAAAGGAGTTCACCTGACTCTGGGGAGGTAGATAAAGGAGTTCACCTGACTCTGGGGAGGTAGATAAAGGAGTTCACCTGACTCTGGGGAGGTAGATAAAGGAGTTCACCTGACTCTGGGGAGGTAGATAAAGGAGTTCGCCTGACTGGGGAGGTAGATAAAGGAGTTCACCTGACTCTGGGGGAGGTAGATAAAGGAGTTCACCTGACTCTGGGAGGTAGATAAAGGAGTTCACCTGACTCTGGGGAGGTAGATAAAGGAGTTCACCTGACTCTGGGGGAGGTAGATAAAGGACTTCACCTGACTGGGGAGGTAGATAAAGGACTTCACCTGACTGGGGAGGTAGATAAAGGACTTCACCTGACTGGGGAGGTAGATAAAGGAGTTCACCTGACTCTGGGGAGGTAGATAAAGGAGTTCACCTGACTCTGGGGAGGTAGATAAAGGAGTTCACCTGACTCTGGGGAGGTAGATAAAGGAGTTCACCTGACTGGGGAGGTAGATAAAGGAGTTCACCTGACTGGGGAGAAAGATAAAGGAGTTCACCTGATATCTGGGGAGGTAGATAAAGGAGTTCACCTGACTCTGGGGGAGGTAGATAAAGGAGTTCACCTGACTCTGGGGGAGGTAGATAAAGGAGTTCACCTGACTCTGGGGGAGGTAGATAAAGGAGTTCACCTGACTCTGGGGAGGTAGATAAAGGAGTTCACCTGACTCTGGGGAGGTAGATAAAGGAGTTCACCTGACTCTGGGGAGGTAGATAAAGGAGTTCGCCTGACTGGGGAGGTAGATAAAGGAGTTCGCCTGACTGGGGAGGTAGATAAAGGAGTTCACCTGACTCTGGGGAGGTAGATAAAGGAGTTCACCTGACTCTGGGGAGGTAGATAAAGGAGTTCACCTGACTCTGGGGAGGTAGATAAAGGAGTTCACCTGACTGGGGAGAAAGATAAAGGAGTTCACCTGACTCTGGGGGTGGTAGATAAAGGAGTTCACCTGACTCTGGGGGAGGTAGATAAAGGAGTTCACCTGACTCTGGGGAGGTAGATAAAGGAGTTCACCTGACTCTGGGGAGGTAGATAAAGGAGTTCACCTGACTCTGGGGAGGTAGATAAAGGAGTTCACCTGACTCTGGGGAGGTAGATAAAGGAGTTCACCTG
This sequence comes from Salmo salar, assembly GCF_905237065.1. NCBI lineage: Eukaryota > Metazoa > Chordata > Actinopteri > Salmoniformes > Salmonidae > Salmo > Salmo salar. Next base: position 65,965 of record NW_025549942.1, on the reverse strand, counting down.
ACTCTGGGGAGGTAGATAAAGGAGTTCGCCTGACTGGGGAGGTAGATAAAGGAGTTCACCTGACTCTGGGGAGGTAGATAAAGGAGTTCACCTGACTCTGGGGAGGTAGATAAAGGAGTTCACCTGACTCTGGGGAGGTAGATAAAGGAGTTCACCTGACTCTGGGGAGGTAGATAAAGGACTTCACCTGACTGGGGAGGTAGATAAAGGACTTCACCTGACTCGGGGAGGTAGATAAAGGAGTTCACCTGACTTGGGGGAGGTAGATAAAGGAGTTCACCTGACTCTGGGGAGGTAGATAAAGGAGTTCACCTGACTCTGGGGAGGTAGATAAAGGAGTTCACCTGACTCTGGGGAGGTAGATAAAGGATTTCACCTGACTCTGGGGAGGTAGATAAAGGAGTTCACCTGACTGGGGAGGTAGATAAAGGAGTTCACCTGACTGGGGAGGTAGATAAAGGAGTTCACCTGACTCTGGGGAGGTAGATAAAGGAGTTCACCTGACTCTGGGGAGGTAGATAAAGGAGTTCACCTGACTCTGGGGAGGTAGATAAAGGAGTTCACCTGACTCTGGGGAGGTAGATAAAGGAGTTCACCTGACTCTGGGGAGGTAGATTAAGGAGTTCACTTGACTCTGGGGGAGGTAGATAAAGGAGTTCACCTGACTCTGGGGAGGTAGATAAAGGAGTTCACCTGACTCTGGGGAGGTAGATAAAGGAGTTCACCTGACTCTGGGGAGGTAGATAAAGGAGTTCACCTGACTCTGGGGAGGTAGATAAAGGAGTTCACCTGACTCTGGGGAGGTAGATAAAGGAGTTCGCCTGACTGGGGAGGTAGATAAAGGAGTTCGCCTGACTGGGGAGGTAGATAAAGGAGTTCACCTGACTCTGGGGAGGTAGATAAAGGAGTTCACCTGACTCTGGGGAGGTAGATAAAGGAGTTCACCTGACTCTGGGGAGGTAGATAAAGGAGTTCACCTGACTGGGGAGAAAGATAAAGGAGTTCACCTGACTCTGGGGGTGGTAGATAAAGGAGTTCACCTGACTCTGGGGAGGTAGATAAAGGAGTTCACCTGACTCTGGGGAGGTAGATAAAGGAGTTCACCTGACTCTGGGGAGGTAGATAAAGGAGTTCACCTGACTCTGGGGAGGTAGATAAAGGAGTTCACCTGACTCTGGGGAGGTAGATAAAGGAGTTCACCTGACTCTGGGGAGGTAGATAAAGGAGTTCGCCTGACTGGGGAGGTAGATAAAGGAGTTCACCTGACTCTGGGAGGTAGATAAAGGAGTTCACCTGACTCTGGGGAGGTAGATAAAGGAGTTCACCTGACTCTGGGGGAGGTAGATAAAGGAGTTCACCTGACTCTGGGGAGGTAGATAAAGGACTTCACCTGACTCGGGGGAGGTAGATAAAGGACTTCACCTGACTCTGGGGAGGTAGATAAAGGAGTTCACCTGACTCTGGGGAGGTAGATAAAGGAGTTCACCTGACTCTGGGGAGGTAGATAAAGGAGTTCACCTGACTCTGGGGAGGTAGATAAAGGAGTTCACCTGACTCTGGGGGAGGTAGATAAAGGAGTTCACCTGACTCTGGGGAGGTAGATAAAGGAGTTCACCTGACTCTGGGGAGGTAGATAAAGGAGTTCACCTGACTGGGGAGGTAGATAAAGGAGTTCACCTGACTCTGGGGAGGTAGATAAAGGAGTTCACCTGACTCTGGGGAGGTAGATAAAGGAGTTCACCTGACTCTGGGGAGGTAGATAAAGGAGTTCACCTGACTCTGGGGAGGTAGATAAAGGAGTTCACCTGACTCTGGGGAGGTAGATAAAGGAGTTCACTTGACTCTGGGGGAGGTAGATAAAGGAGTTCACCTGACTCTGGGGAGGTAGATAAAGGACTTCACCTGACTGGGGGAGGTAGATAAAGGACTTCACCTGACTGGGGAGGTAGATAAAGGAGTTCACCTGACTGGGGAGGTAGATAAAGGAGTTCACCTGACTCTGGGGAGGTAGATAAAGGAGTTCACCTGACTCTGGGGAGGTAGATAAAGGAGTTCACCTGACTCTGGGGGAGGTAGATAAAGGACTTCACCTGACTGGGGAGGTAGATAAAGGAGTTCACCTGACTCTGGGGAGGTAGATAAAGGAGTTCACCTGACTCTGGGGAGGTAGATAAAGGGCTTCATTGCCAAAATCCGGAATTATCTCTTTAAGAGAATGGCATCTCTGACTTCCTATAATCCTGAAGTGTCTCTTTAAGAGAGGAAGTGCTGAGACTGGCATCTCTGACCTCCTGTAATCCTGAAGTGTCTCTTTAAGAGAGGAAGTGCTGAGACTGGCATCTCTGACCTCCTGTAATCCTGAAGTGTCTCTTTAAGAGAGGAAGTGCTGAGACTGGCATCTCTGACCTCCTGTAATCCTGAAGTGTCCCTTTATGAGAGGAAGTGTTGAGAGTCAATGCAGTCTGCAGGAGTTATTGAATATAATATGGTAATTTAGTCAATGCAATAGAAGTTGTCATGCATATGGTCATGTATAAAAATGCAGGCCATTATTTTGGCTACCATGGCTATGCTCTCATAGCATGACTATGCCCCCATCCACAGGGCACGCAGTGGTCACTGGATGGTTTGATGAGCATGAAAACCATGTAAACCAAATGCCAGGGCCATCTCAGTCACCAGATGTCAACACTTATGGGAGATTCTGGAGAGGTGCCTGAGACAGAGTTTTACACCACCATCAACAAAACACCACAATGATGGAATGTCTGGTGGAAGAATGGTGTCACATCCCTCCAATAGAGTTCCAGACATACATGGCTTAAATATGATATTTACCATAGAAGAAGAAGAGAGAGAGAGGAGGACAGGGAGAGGGAGAGAGGGGAGGAGAGAGGAGAGGGAGAGAGAGGAGGACAGTGAGAGGGAGAGAGGAGGACAGGGAGAGGGAGAGAGGGGAGGAGAGGGGAGAGAGGGAGAGAGAGGAGGACAGGGAGAGGGAGAGCGAAGGACAGGGAGAGGGAGAGAGGGGAGGAGAGGAAGAGAGAGGAGGACAGGGAGAGGGAGAGAGGGGAGGAGAGAGGAGAGGGAGAGAGAGGAGGACAGTGAGAGGGAGAGAGGGAGGAGAGAGAGGAGGACAGGGAGAGGCAGAGAGAGGAGAGGGAGAGGGAGAGAGGAGGACAGCGAGAGGGAGAGAGGAGGACAGAGAGGGAGAGAGGAGGGACAGCGAGAGGGAGAGAGGGAGGACAGCGAGAGAGAGAGGGAGAGAGGAGGACAGCGAGAGGGAGAGGGAGAGAGGAGGACAGCGAGAGGGAGAGAAGAGGACAGCATGAGGGAGAGAGGAGGACAGCGAGAGGGAGAGGGAGAGAGGAGGACAGCGAGAGGGAGAGGGAGAGAGGAGGACAGCATGAGGGAGAGAGGAGGACAGCGAGAGGAGAGAGCCTCAATATATCTTGACCCCTCACCTTTTAACCTTAATGTGTTTGAGATCTCTCATTGTTGTGTCCGACGTGTGTGTGTGTGTGACAGTGTCAATGTTATTTTAATGGACAGACTGGTGCGATAGAACGGCATCACCATCTGACAGACACACACACACACACACACACACACACACAGCTGGCACGGTAGACTGGTTTCAACCCGGTGGTGATTCAGTACACCGTATCAACCAGGATTGTCACGTCAGATTAGATAATAATCCTCTGCCTTTAGCGTGTGTGTGTGTGTGTGTGTCCTCTGTATTCTACACACACCCAGATGGTCCTACCTACTGTAAGAGCTGTAGTACTGCATATAGACATTATGTACTGTCATATCCTACACACACACACACACACACACACACACACACACACACACACACACACACACACACACACACACACACACACACACACACACACACACACACACACACACACACACACACACAACCACACACACACACCAAAGTCGAGTGAAGGAAAGACAGGGAAGTAAAAATCCCCAGAGAACCTCTTCCTTCCTCTTTCCTGTGACATCATCATCACGCTCCGAAGACTCCGTCAACCGACGGTGGTCTGATGTGATTCGCCTTGACAACCGTGGTGCTATCGGGTTCCCCATCACCATGGTAACTGCCAACACAACAACATTCTCCCTACAGAGAGTCCCATGTACCAAACACACACACTCACTCTCTCTCTCTAAAGCCCCATCCATATTTGATGGGGCGTTAGGGTACTTAGTGCCATACCTCTCTCTCTCTCTCTCTCTCTCTCTGTCCATTCTCCATTCCTGGAGTGTGTGTGTGAATTATTGACTTAGAGAGGGGATGTGGTTTTCCCGGAGCGAATAGGCTTGGGCTGAAGGATCCACAATTGGGGAAAACATGAATCTTGACGTGTGTGTGTGTGTGTGTGCGTGTGTGTGTGTGTGTTTTTTGTGTGTGCGTGCGTGCGTGCGTGCGTGCGTGTGTGTGGTGGATGATTCATATAGCTTGTTAGTGGAGGTGATGACATGCACGCCACCCTAATGGTGACTAATCCATTTCATGTTTCCTACCGTATATTTAACAGTATATATTTTAATAACATTGTACTTGTGTTATACTGAGGAGAGACAGAGGTTTCCTCTCTGTGTTCACCCCTCAAATACTCTATTTGTAACGGCCGTCGTTAGAGAAAGACCAAGGTGCAGCGGAGGATGTGTTCATCTTGAATGAATTTTAATACAAAAAGAGAACACTTGACAAAATACAAAATGAAAGCCGACAGTTCTGTCAGGTACTAACAACGAAACCGAAAGCACTAAACAGAAACAATCACCCACAAAAACCCAAAGGAAAAACAGGCTACTTATGTGTGACTCCCAATCAGCAACAACAAACTACAGCTGTGCCTGATTGGAAGCCACACGGCCAAAATCAACAAAACAAACCAACCTAGAAAAATGAACATAGAACGATGTAACACCCTGGCCTAACCAAAATAAAGAACAAAAACCCCTCTCTATGGCCAGGGCGTTACACTATTGTCTGACTAAGGGGAGTATTCACTAGGAACCAAACAGAACTAAACGGAACCCAACGGAACCAAACGGAACCTATTGTCTGACTAAGGGGAGTATTCACTAGGAACCAAACAGAACTAAACGGATCCCAACGGAACCAAACGGAACCTATTGTCTGACTAAGGGGAGTATTCACTAGGAACCAAACAGAACTAAACGGAACCCAACGGAACCAAACGGAACCTATTGTCTGACTAAGGGGAGTATTCACTAGGAACCAAACAGAACTTAACGGAACCTATTGTCTGACTAAGGAGAGTATTCACTAGGAACCAAACAGAACTTAACGGAACCTATTGTCTGACTAAGGAGAGTATTCACTAGGAACCAAACAGAACTAAACGGAACCAAACGGAACCTATTGTCTGACTAAGGAGAGTATTCACTAGGAACCAAACAGAACTAAACGGAACCAAACGGAACCTATTGTCTGACTAAGGAGAGTATTCACTAGGAACCAAACAGAACTAAACGGAACCAAACGGAACCTATTGTCTGACTAAGGAGAGTATTCACTAGGAACCAAACAGAACTAAACGAACCCAACGAAACCAAACGGAACCTATTGTCTGACTAAGGAGAGTATTCACTGGGAACCAAACAGAACTTAACGGAACCAAACGGAACCAAACGGAACCTATTGTCTGACTAAGGAGAGTATTCACTGGGAACCAAACAGAACTTAACGGAACCTAACGGAACCAAACACGGAACCTATTGTCTGACTAAGGAGAGTATTCACTAGGAACCAAACAGAACTAAACGGATCCCAACGGAACCAAACGGAACCTATTGTCTGACTAAGGAGAGTATTCACTAGGAACCAAACAGAACTAAACGGAACCAAACGGAACCAAACGGAACCTATTGTCTGACTAAGGAGAGTATTCACTGGGAACCAAACAGAACTTAA
>NW_025549942.1:42500-55000 GCF_905237065.1 Salmo salar | reverse complement strand
AAGAGATAGGTAGAGACTGACAAGCAGAACTGAGGAGGAATCCTGCTACCTAAGAGATAGGTAGAGACTGACAAGCAGAACTGAGGAGGAATCCTGCTACCTAAGGGATAGGTAGAGACTGACAAGCAGAACTGAGGAGGTATCCTGCTACCTAAGAGATAGGTAGAGACTGACAAGCAGAACTGAGGAGGAATCCTGCTACCTAAGGGATAGGTAGAGACTGACAAGCAGAACTGAGGAGGAATCCTGCTACCTAAGAGATAGGTAGAGACTGACAAGCAGAACTGAGGAGGAATCCTGCTACCTAAGAGATAGGTAGAGACTGACAAGCAGAACTGAGGAGGAATCCTGCTACCTAAGAGATAGGTAGAGACTGACAAGCAGAACTGAGGAGGAATCCTGCTACCTAAGAGATAGGTAGAGACTGACAAGCAGAACTGAGGAGGAATCCTGCTACCTAAGGGACAGGTAGAGACAGATATAGATAAAGGAATAGAGAAAAAAGCTATTTGTGGATGATGATACATCATCTAGGTCTTTATCCCACACTATCCTCGACCAAACACACACACACACACACACACACACACACACACACACACACACACACACACACACACACACACACACACACACACACACACACACACACACACACACACACACTAGCCCCAAAGACAGCATGAATTATACAGCGGTGAAGTGGGAGGATTGCTAATGAGGACTCACACAGTCAAATTAGAACACACACACACACTTGATGATTCATAAAGACAGACACACGCAAGTACCCACATACACTAGACACACACACACACACACACAACACACACACACACACACACACAAAATATGAGATGTGCCCTTAAAGGTGTCTTAAAGGGGAGTGTTGATCCTTAAAGGTGTCTTAAAGGGGAGTGTTGATCCTTAAAGTGTTTTAAAGGGGAGTGTTGATCATAAAGGTGATTTAAAGGGGAGTGTTGATCCTTAAAAACCTGTTGAGGACAGACGTTCCGCTAGCGGAACGCCTGACCAATATCCAATGGTAGAGCGTGGCGCGAAATACAAATACCTCAAAAATGCTATAACTTCAATTTCTCAAACATATGACTATTTTACACCATTTGAAAGATAAGACTCTCGTTAATCCAACCACATTGTCCAATTTCAAAAAGGCTTTACAGCGAAAACAAAACATTAGATTATGTCAGGAGAGTACCCAGCCAAAAATAATCACACAGCCATTTTCCAAGCAAGCATATATGTCACAAAATCCCAAACCACAGCTAAATGCAGCACTAACCTTTGATGATCTTCATCAGATGACACTCCTAGGACATTATGTTATACAATACATGCATGTTTTGTTCAATCAAGTTCATATTTATATCAAAAACCAGCTTTTTACATTAGCATGTGATGTTCAGAACTAGCATACCCACCGAAAACTTCCGGTGAATTTACTAAATTACTCATCATAAACGTTGACAAAATACAGAACAATTATTTTAAGAATTATAGATACAGAACTCCTTTATGCAATCGCTATGTCAGATTTTAAAATAGCTTTTCGGCAAAAGCACATTTTGCAATATTCTGAGTACATAGCTCAGCCATCACAGGCTAGCTATTCAGACACCCGCCAACTTCGGGGCTCACTAAACTCTGAATTACTATTAGAAAAATTGTATTACCTTTGCTGTTCTTCGTCAGAATGCACTCCCAGGACTTCTACTTCAACAACAAATGTTGTTTTGGTTCCAAATAATCCATAGTTATATCCAAATACCTCCGTTTTGTTCGTGCGTTCGGGTCACTATCCAAAGTGTGACTCGCGAGCGCATTTCGTGACAAAAATTCAAAATGTTCCATTACCGTACTTAGAAGCATGTCAAACGCTGTTTAAAATCAATTTTTATGCAATTTTTCTCGTAAAATAGCGATAATATTCCAACCGGACAATGTTGTATTCATTCAAAGACGAAAAGAAAAAATGGCGAGGTCTTGTGAATGCGCATCTCCAGTCTCTCTGTCACCAGGCAGTCCACTGACAAACTGTGCTGCTGTTATCTGCCCAGAGACGGGAGACGCGTCAATCCGGTTTCTGGAGGCTTTAGAGAGCCAATGGAAGCCTTAGAAAGTGTCAAGTAACTGTAATTTCGATAGAGATGCAACAGAAGGACTACAAATTGTCAGACAGGCCACTTCCTGCTTGGAATCTTCTCAGGTTTTTGCCTGCCATATTGCCTGCCATAGTTCTGTTATACTCACAGACACCATTCAAACAGTTTTAGAAACTTTAGAGTGTTTTCTATCCAAATCTACTAATTATATACTAGTTTCTGGGCAAGAGTAGTAACCAGATTAAATCGGGTACATTTTTTATCCGGCCGTGAAAATACTGCCCCCTATCCACAACAGGTTTTAAAGTGTTTTAAAGGGGAGTGTTGATCATAAAGGTGATTTAAAGGGGAGTGTTGATCCTTAAAGTGTTTTAAAGGGGAGTGTTGATCATAAAGGTGATTTAAAGGGGAGTGCTGATCTTTAAAGTGTTTTAAAGGGGAGTGTTGATCCTTAAAGGCATAACATACAGCACTAATTCTGTGGGGACAGTTACTGTAGGATGATGACACACACACACGCACACACTGGGGACAGTATATGATGACACACACACACTGGGGACAGTATATGATGACACACACACACACACTGGGGACAGTATATGATGACACACACACACACACACACACACAACACTGGGGACAGTATATGATGACACACACACACACACACACTGGGGACAGTATATGATGACACACACACACACACACACTGGGGACAGTATATGATGACACACACACACACTGGGGACAGTATGTGATGACACACACAAACACTGGGGACAGTATATGATGACACACACACACACACACACACACACACACTGGGGACAGTATATGATGACACACACACACACTGGGGGACAGTATATGATGACACACACACACACTGGGGACAGTATATGATGACACACACACACACACACACACACACACACACACACTGGGGACAGTATATGATGACACACACACACACACACACACACACCTGGGGACAGTATATGATGACACACACACACACACACACTGGGGACAGTATATGATGACACACACACACACACACACACACACACACACACACACACACACACACACACACACACACACACACACACACACACACACTGGGGACAGTATATGATGACACACACACACACTGGGGACAGAATATGATGACACACACACACACTGGGGACAGTATATGATGACACACACACACACACACACACACACACACTGGGGACAGTATATGATGACACACACACACACACTGGGGACAGAATATGATGACACACACACACACTGGGGACAGTATATGATGACACACACACACACACACACACACACACTGGGGACAGTATATGATGACACACACACACACTGGGGACAGTATATGATGACACACACACACACTGGGGACAGTATATGATGACACACACACACACTGGGGACAGTATATGATGACACACACACACACTGGGGACAGTATATGATGACTCCCCATGTAAAGAGAGATCTCAGTCTTAGTTAAATATCCCTATAAAACAGGTTTCCCCAACTGGCATCCCGCTGGTGGATCTAGTTGATTATCCTGCTGTAGAATCACTCATCCTTATAGTCTGCACACACCTGTGTGTGTGTGTGTACGCATCAGACAGACATAATGAACCCTTCAGAGAGACATTTTATTTAACTAGGCAAGGCAGTTAAGAACAAATTCTAATTTACAATGACGGCCTACCAGGGAACAGTGGGTTAACTGCTCTGTTCAGGGGCAGAACGACAGATTTGTACCTTATCAGCTCGGGGATCCGATCCATCAATCTTTCGGTTACTAGTCCAACGCTCTAACCACTAGGCTAGCTGCCTCCTCTATCCACTAGGCTACCTGCCTCCTCTAACCACTAGGCTAGCTGCCTCCTCTAACCACTAGGCTACCTGCCCCTCTAACCACTAGGCTAGCTGCCTCCTCTAACCACTAGGCTAGCTGCCTCCCCCTCTAACCACTAGGCTACCTGCCTCCTCTAACCACTAGGCTAGCTGCCTCCTCTAACCACTAGGCTAGCTGCCTCCTCTAACCACTAGGCTACCTGCCTCCTCTAACCACTAGGCTAGCTGCCTCCTCTAACCACTAGGCTACCTGCCTCCTCTTACCACCAGGCTACCTGCCCTCTCTAACCACTAGGCTACCTGCCTCCTCTAACCACTAGGCTAGCTGCCTCCTCTAACCACTAGGCTAGCTGCCTCCTCTAACCACTAGGCTACCTGCCTCCTCTAACCACTAGGCTACCTGCCTCCTCTAACCACTAGGCTAGCTGCCTCCTCTAACCACTAGGCTACCTGCCTCCTCTAACCACTAGGCTACCTGCCTCCTCTAACCGCTAGGCTAGCTGCCTCCTCTAACCACTAGGCTACCTGCCCTCTCTAACCACTAGGCTACCTGCCTCCTCTAACCACTAGGCTACCTACCTCCTCTAACCACTAGACTAGCTGCCTCCTCTAACCACTAGTCTACCTGCCTCCTCTAACCACTAGGCTACCTGCCTCCTCTAACCACTAGGCTACCTGCCTCCCCTCTAACCACTAGGCTACCTGCCTCCCCTCTAACCACTAGGCTACCTGCCCTCTCTAACCACTAGGCTACCTGCCCTCTCTAACCACTAGGCTAGCTGCCTCCTCTAACCACTAGGCTACCTGCCCTCTCTAACCACTAGGCTACCTGCCTCCTCTAACCACTAGGCTAGCTGCCTCCTCTAACCACTAGGCTAGCTGCCTCCTTTAACCACTAGGCTACCTGCCTCCTCTGACCACTAGGCTACCTGCCTCCTCTAACCACTTGTGCCTCTCTAACCACTAGGCTAGCTGCCTCCTCAACCAACCTTAACCACTAGGCTAGCTGCCTCCTCTAACCACTAGGCTAGCTGCCTCCTCTAACCACTAGGCTAGCTGCCTCCTCTAACCACTAGGCTAGCTGCCGCCCATAATGAACCCATCAGACACAACAGGAGAAGCAGACTCCCACTAAGGACAGGACTTGCTAGTGGACACATTTGAAAAGGAGAGTTTTCAACCCTCCATACTGCTGCCCTATATTGACCTGGGCCAATAGGAGCATGAAGCCCTTGTCTCTGTGCCAGTCACAACAAGGTTGAGATATGTTTTTGTTTTCTCTGGTTGTCGTGTATCGTTAGTGTTTATCCGTCTACAATCCGCTACAGATGTCTCTTCAGGGATTGATCTGCTTTTCTGTGATTGGGTGGGAGATGGAATAAGTTAATTAGTGTGTATAATTACATTTAGCTTGAATTGCTCTGGGATATAGTCTATACAATGATACTGAGTGTTTCCTCTCATCACATCTCTCTCTCTCCCGCTCTCTCTCCCTCTCCCACTGTGTTCTCTCTCTCACTGTGTTCTCTCTCTCGCTGTGTTCTCTCTATCTCTCTCTCTCCTCTCTCTCTCTCTTGCTGTGTTCTCTCTCTCTCTCTCTATCGCTGTGTTCTCTCCCTCCCTCTCTCTCTGTTGCTGTGTTCTCTCTCTCTCTCTCTCTCTCTCTCTCTCTGTCTCTCTCTCTCTCGCTGTTCTCTCTCTCTCTCTCTCTCTGTCTCTCTCTCTCTCGCTGTTCTCTCTCTCTCAGTCTCGCTCTCTCTAGTTCTCTTTATCTATAGGACAGTTTGCCTACAGCGATGCGTTTTAGGATCTACAGTATCTCTGTCCCTGTCTCTCTATCCCTCCATCCCTCCACCTCCCCCTCTCTCTCCTCCCTCCCTCCCTCCCTCCCTCCCTCCTCCCTCCCTCCCTCCCTCCCTCCTCCACTACCCCTCTCTCTCCTCCCTCCCTCCCTCCCTCCATCCCTCCCCCTACCTCTCTCTCCTCCCTCCTCCATCTCTCCCCCTACCTCTCTCTCCTCCCTCCCTCCATCCCTCCCCCCTACCCCTCTCTCTCCCCCTCCCTCCCTCCCTCTCCTCCCTCCCCCTACCCCTCTCTCTCTTCCCTCCCTCCTCCCTCTCTCTCCTCCCTCCCTCCTCCCTCCCCTCCTCCTCTCTCTCCTCCCTCCCCTCTCTCTCCTCCCTCCCTCCCTCCATCCCTCCCCCTCCCCTCTCTCTCTTCCCTCCCTCCTCTTCCTCCCTCCCTCCCTCTCTCTCCTCCTCCCTCCCCTCCCTCCCTCCCTCTCTCTCCTCCCTCCCTCCCCTCCCCCTCTCTCTCCTCCCTCCCCTCTCTCTCCTCCCTCCCTGCCTCCCCCTCCCCTCTCTCTCTTCCCTCCCTCCCTCCCTCCCTCTCTCTCCTCCCTCCCTCCCCCTCCCCCTCCCCTCTCTCCCTCTCTCTCCTCCCTCCATCTGTTAATGCTGTTCTGTAACTAACAGGAAATGTTGTGAAGTGAAACTACTAAATAATGTATCAGGTCCTTCCCATTGACAGCTATTACAGACCACACAGTCACACCTTCCCATTGACTCTGAATGACAGCTATTACAGACCACACAGTCCACCTTCCCATTGACTCTGAATAACAGCAATTACAGACCACACAGTCACACCTTCCCATTGACTCTGAATAACAGCAATTACAGACCACACAGTCACACCTTCCCATTGACTCTGAATAACAGCAATTACAGACCACACAGTCACACCTTCCCACTGACTCTGAATAACAGCTATTACAGACCACACAGTCACACCTTCCCATTGACTCTGAATAACAGCTATTACAGACCACACACAGTCCACCTTCCCATTGACTCTGAATAACAGCTATTACAGACCACACAGTCACACCTTCCCATTGACTCTGAATAACAGCTATTACAGACCACACACAGTCACACCTTCCCACTGACTCTGAATAACAGCTATTACAGACCACACAGTCACACCTTCCCACTGACTCTGAATAACAGCTATTACAGACCACACACAGTCACACCTTCCCATTGACTCTGAATAACAGCTATTACAGACCACACAGTCACACCTTCCCATTGACTCTGAATAACAGCTATTACAGACCACACACAGTCACACCTTCCCACTGACTCTGAATAACAGCTATTACAGACCACACAGTCACACCTTCCCACTGACTCTGAATAACAGCTATTACAGACCACACACAGTCACACCTTCCCATTGACTCTGAATAACAGCTATTACAGACCACACAGTCACACCTTCCCATTGACTCTGAATAACAGCTATTACAGACCACACACAGTCACACCTTCCCATTGACTCTGAATGACAGCTATTACAGACCACACAGTCACACCTTCCCATTGACTCTGAATAACAGCTATTACAGACCACACAGTCACACCTTCCCATTGACTCTGAATAACAGCTATTACAGACCACACAGTCACACCTTCCCATTGACTCTGAATAACAGCTATTACAGACCACACAGTCACACCTTCCCATTGACTCTGAATAACAGCTATTACAGACCACACAGTCACACCTTCCCATTGACTCTGAATAACAGCTATTACAGACCACACAGTCACACCTTCCCATTGACTCTGAATAACAGCTATTACAGACCACACACAGTCACACCTTCCCATTGACTCTGAATAACAGCTATTACAGACCACACAGTCACACCTTCCCATTGACTCTGAATAACAGCTATTACAGACCACACAGTCCACCTTCCCATTGACTCTGAATAACAGCTATTACAGACCACACAGTCACACCTTCCCATTGACTCTGAATAACAGCTATTACAGACCACACAGTCACACCTTCCCATTGACTCTGAATGACAGCTATTACAGACCACACAGTCACACCTTCCCATTGACTCTGAATAACAGCTATTACAGACCACACAGTCACACCTTCCCATTGACTCTGAATGACAGCTATTACAGACCACACAGTCACACCTTCCCATTGACTCTGAATGACAGCTATTACAGACCACACAGTCACACCTTCCCATTGACTCTGAATAACAGCTATTACAGACCACACAGTCACACCTTCCCATTGACTCTGAATAACAGCTATTACAGACCACACAGTCCACCTTCCCATTGACTCTGAATAACAGCTATTACAGACCACACAGTCACACCTTCCCATTGACTCTGAATAGCAGCTATTACAGACCACACAGTCACACCTTCCCATTGACTCTGAATAACAGCTATTACAGACCACACAGTCACACCTTCCCATTGACTCTGAATAACAGCTATTACAGACCACACAGTCACACCTTCCCATTGACTCTGAATAACAGCTATTACAGACCACACAGTCACACCTTCCCATTGTCCCCAAGCTGACCCACCTTCCCATTGTCCCCAAGCTGACCCACTGACCCATTGTCCCCAAGCTGACCCACCTTCCCATTGTCCCCAAGCTGACCCACCTTCCCATTGTCCCCAAGCTGACCCACCTTCCCATTGTCCCCAAGCTGACCCACCTTCCCATTGTCCCTAAGTTGACCCACCTTCCCATTGACCCCAAGTGACCCACCTTCCCATTGTCCCCAAGCTGACCCACCTTCCCATTGACCCCAAGCTGACCCACCTTCCCATTGACCCCAAGCTGACCCACCTTCCCATTGTCCCCAAGCTGACCCACCTTCCCATTGACCCCAAGCTGACCCACCTTCCCATTGTCCTTTGTTTCTAAGTGATGCTCAGCGTTGTGTTGGACCTGGAGATGTGTGTAATGCCTCTGTTAATTCAGGAGGCTAACAGAGACATTATTGACGTACTGAAGAGCTGAATTCAAACCCAATAACACGCTGTATGTCCCTGGGATCACCGCTAGACTACAGAAACCCTTAAACCCTCTGGAATCCAGTTTAGTGAAGACCTAGTGGTTAGAGCGTTGGACTAGTAACCGAAAGGTTGCTGGATCGAATCCCTGAGCTGATAAGGTACAAATTTGTCGTTCTGCCCCTGAACAAGGCAGTTAACCCACTGTTCCTAGGCTGTCATTGAAAATAAGAATTTGTTGTTAGCTGCCTTGCCTAGTTAAATAAAGGGTATACATAGGGAGCTAGGGAGAACTAGGTTATCCCAAAGCAATTGTTTTTGGACCCAACCAAGTGGAAAATCCAGAGAGGGGTGTTCCTGTGTTGGCTGTGTAGCTCATAGAGATGAGAGGTCTTATCCTCCTCCCCTGAGTTGTTAATCAGTTGGTCTCTCCCTCACCCATGGCTTGTTGAGGATCAGGGATTAGGATATGCACTGCACACACGCACACGCACACGCACGCAGGCACGCACGCACGTACGTGTGTGGACACATCTCTCTCTCTCCCTTTCTCTCCTCTCCTCTCTCACTCTCCCTTTCTCTCCTCTCTCTGTCTCTCCTCTCCTCTCTCACTCTCTGTCTCTCTCTCTCCCTTTCTCTCCTCTCCTCTCTCTCTCTCCCTTTCTCTCCTCTCTCTATTCAATTCAATTCAATTCAATTGACTTTATTGACATGGCAAGTTCATTATTACTTACATTGTCAAAGTGTACATATAGAAAAATAAAATATATATATTTATATATAAATAAATGGTGTGACCAACAGCAATAATAATAGTAGTAGTGGACATGGGATTACCATTAACAACAACTACAACAACAATATTAATCAGAACAACAATTCATTAAAGCAACGGTAGTAGACCAGTGTCAACATGACTGAGAAGACACATGACCTGGTATGAAAGACTAAACTAAACAAGATGGGAAATATTATCCACATTACATTGCACTTTTCACTGGCTGTCCCTCAGGTTGTGGCAGGAGGACACATATTTGGCTTTTCACCCAATAAATATTTGATTTTTTTATAGTTTCAAATTCTTTGTATTGAATGATAATTTTGGGAAATAAATATTCTCTTAGGTCTGAGTATTTGTCACAGTGTAATAGGAAATACAGCTCTGTCTCTACCTCTCCCCTGGAGCAGAGTGAGCACAGCCTGTCCTCTCTGGGCAGCCAGGTTTGTCTGTGACGACCAGTCTCTATAGCCAGCCTGTCCTGTCTGGGCAGCCAGGTTTGTCTGTGACGACCAGTCTCTATAGCCAGACTGTCCTCTCTGGGCAGCCAGGTTTGTCTGTGACGACCGGTCTCTATAGCCAGACTGTCCTCTCTGGGCAGCCAGGTTTGTCTGTGACGACCGGTCTCTATAGCTAGACTGTCCTCTCTGGACAGCCAGGTTTGTCTGTGACGACCAGTCTCTATAGCCAGACTGTCCTCTCTGGGCAGCCAGGTTTGTCTGTGACGACCAGTCTCTATAGCCAGACTGTCCTCTCTGGACAGCCAGGTTTGTCTGTGACGACCAGTCTCTATAGCCAGACTGTCCTCTCTGGGCAGCCAGGTTTGTCTGTGACGACCAGTCTCTATAGCCAGCCTGTCCTCTCTGGACAGCCAGGTTTGTCTGTGACGACCGGTCTCTATAGCCAGACTGTCCTCTCTGGGCAGCCAGGTTTGTCTGTGACGACCAGTCTCTATAGCCAGACTGTCCTCTCTGGGCAGCCAGGTTTGTCTGTGACGACCAGTCTCTATAGCCAGCCTGTCCTCTCTGGGCAGCCAGGTTTGTCTGTGACGACCAGTCTCTATAGCCAGCCTGTCCTCTCTGGACAGCCAGGTTTGTCTGTGACGACCAGTCTCTATAGCCAGACTGTCCTCTCTGGGCAGCCAGGTTTGTCTGTGATGACCAGTCTCTATAGCCAGCCTGTGCTCACTGAGTCTGTACCTAGTCAGTGTTTTCCTCAGTTTTCTATCAGTCACAGTGGTCAGATAGTCTGCCACCATGTACTGTCTGTTTAGAGACAAATAACATTGAAGTTTACTTAGATTTTGTTGTGGTGTCTTTCCAATAGGTGATATATTTTACTTTTTGTTTTGTGATGTTTTGGTTCTGTCAGATTTTCTGAGTACTCTCTCTCTCTCTCCCTTTCTCTCCTCTACTCTCTGTCTCTCTCTGTCTCTCTTTCTCCCTTTCTCTCCTCTACTCTCTGTCTCTCTCTCTCTCTGTCTCTCTTTCACCCTTTCTCTCCTCTACTCTCTGTCTCTCTCTCTGTCTCTCTTTCTCCCTTTCTCTCCTCTACTCTGTCTCTCTCTCTCTCTCTTTCTCCCTTTCTCTCCTCTACTCTCTGTCTCTCTCTCTCTCTGTCTCTCTCTCTCTCTCTCTTTCTCCCTTTCTCTCCTCTACTCTCTGTCTCTCTCTCTCTCTGTCTCTCTCTCTCTCTCTCTTTCTCCCTTTCTCTCCTCTACTCTCTGTCTCTCTCTCTCTCTGTCTCTCTCTCTCTCTCTCTTTCTCCCTCTCTCTTTCTCCCTTTCTCTCCTCTACTCTCTGTCTCTCTCTCTCTCTCTCTCTCTCTCTTTCTCCCTTTCTCTCCTCTACTCTCTGTCTCTCTCTCTCTCTCTCTTTCTCCCTTTCTCTCCTCTACTCTCTGTCTCTCTTTCTCCCTCTCTCTCGCTCCCTTTCTCTCTTCTCTCTACTCTCTGTCTCTCTCGCTGTCTCTCTCTTTGTCTCTTTCTCTGTCTCTCTCTCTCTCCCTTTCTCTCCTCTCTCTACTCCCTGTCTCTGTCTCTGTCTCTCTCTCTCTCTTTCCCTTTCTCTCCTCTCTCTACTCTCTGTCTCTCGCTCTCTGTCTCTCTCCTTTTTCTCCCTCTATCTACTCTCTGTCTCTGTCTCTGTCTCTCTCCCTTTTTCTCCTCTATCTACTCTCTGTCTCTGTCTCTCTCTCTCTCCCTTTCTCTCCTCTCTCTACTCCCTGTCTCTGTCTCTGTCTCTCTCTCTCTCTTTCCCTTTCTCTCCTCTCTCTACTCTCTGTCTCTCGCTCTCTGTCTCTCTCCCTTTTTCTCCTCTATCTACTCTCTGTCTCTGTCTCTGTCTCTCTCCCTTTCTCTCCTCTATCTACTCTCTGTCTCTGTCTCTCTCTCTCCCTTTCTCTCCTCTCTCTACTCTCTGTCTCTCGCTCTCTGTCTCTCTCTCTCCCTTTCTCTCCTCTCTCTACTCTCTGTCTCTGTCTCAAATCAGACATTGATAAACTCTCATATCTGTTGGGTAAATACCGTATCAGATTAGTGACCTGTTGCCATGAGAGAAATGCAGCCAGTAGAACACCAACAACATTGTAAAGGACTCACCCAAATGCTTCCGACGGTGTGTGTGTGTGTGTGTGTGTGTGTGTGTGTGTGTGTGTGTGTGTGTGTGTGTGTGTGTGTGTGTGTGTGTGTGTGTGTGTGTGTGTGTGTGTGTGTGTGTGTGTGTGTGTGTGTGTGTGTGTGTGTGTGAGTGTGTGAGTGTGTGTGTGTGTGTGTGTGTGTGTGTGAGTCCTGTGTGTGTTTTCTGTGATGCAGCAAAGACACAGAACAGGGAAACATCCTTTATATTCTCCATTGAAAAA
>NW_025549942.1:17500-37500 GCF_905237065.1 Salmo salar | reverse complement strand
ACACACACACAGTGTAATCTGAGGATTGCATGTAATCAAAACGCTGTATGTTGATCTCGGTGTGCCTCTCCTGTCGTCACAGTCACTTCTCACACATCTGCCATCATAATACATCATCAAATCAAATGTTATTTGTCACATTTTTTTACCTTTATTTTACTAGGCAGGTCAGTTAACAACAAATTCTTATTTTCAATGACGGCCTAGGAACAGTGGGTTAACTGCCTTGTTCAGGGGCAGAACGACAGATTTGTACCATGTCAGTTCGGGGATTCGATCTTGCAACCTTTCGGTTCCTAGTCCAACACTCTAACCACTAGGCAGCCTGCCGTCCCGGCGCCGAATACAACAGGTGTAGACCTTACAGTGAAATGCTGAATACAACAGGTGTAGACCTTACAGTGAAATGCTGAATACAACAGGTGTAGACCTTACAGTGAAATGCTGAATACAACAGGTGTAGACCTTACAGTGAAATACTGAATACAACAGGTGTAGACCTTACAGTGAAATGCTGAATACAACAGGTGTAGACCTTACAGTGAAATGCTGAATACAACAAGTGTAGACCTTACAGTGAAATACTGAATACAACAGGTGTAGACCTTACAGTGAAATACTGAATACAACAGGTGTAGACCTTACAGTGAAATACTTACTTACAAGCCCTTAATCAACCATGTAGTTCAAGAAATAGAGTTAAGTACATATTTACCAAATAAACTAAAGTTAAACATTTAATAAAAATAGCACAATAAAATAACAATACTGAGGCTATAAACAGGGCTACCTAGTGTGGGTGTACAGGTTAGAGGTCATTTGTACATGTAGGTAGGGGTGAAGTGACTATGCATAGATAATAAACAGGAAGTAGCAGCAGTGTAAATGTACATGTAGGTAGAGGTGAAGTGACTATGCATAGATAATAAACAGGGAGTAGCAGCAGTGTAAATGTACATGTAGGTAGGGGTGAAGTGACTATGCATAGATAATAAACAGGAAGTAGCAGCAGTGTAAATGTACATGTAGGTAGAGGTGAAGGGACTATGCATAGATAATAAACAGGGAGTAGCAGCAGTGTAAATGTACATGTAGGTAGAGGTGAAGGGACTATGCATAGATAATAAACAGGGAGTAGCAGCAGTGTAAATGTACATGTAGGTAGGGGTGAAGTGACTATGCATAGATAATAAACAGGAAGTAGCAGCAGTGTAAATGTACATGTAGGTAGAGGTGAAGGGACTATGCATAGATAATAAACAGGGAGTAGCAGCAGTGTAAATGTACATGTAGGTAGAGGTGAAGGGACTATGCATAGATAATAAACAGGAAGTAGCAGCAGTGTAAAAACAACGGCGGGGGAGGGGGGGGTCTTCCTCTGACACCGCCTAGTATAGAGGTCGCCTGGTATAGAGAAGCTTGGCACCAGTGATGTACTGAGCCGTACGCACTACCCTCTGTAGACAGTCATGAAGAGGGCACGACAAACCCTATTACCCTTCAGGAGACTGAAAAGATTTGGCATGGGTCCTCAGATACTCAAAAGGTTCTACAGCTGCACCATCGAGAGCATCCTGACTGGTTGCATCACTGCCTGGTATGGCAACTGCTCGGCCTCTGACCTCAAGGCACTACAGAGGGTAGTGCGTACGGCTCAGTACATCACTGGGGCCAAGCTTCCTGCCACCCAGGACCTCTATACCAGGCGGTGTCAGAGGAAGGCTCAACAATGGTCAAAGACTCCAGCCACCCTAGTCAGACTGTTCTCTCTGCTACCGCACGGCAAATGGTACCGGAGTGCCAAGTCTAGGTTCAAGAGGCTTCTAAACAGCTTCTACCCCCAAGACATAAGACTCCTGAACATCTAGTCAAATGGCTTTACAGACTATTCGCATTGCCCCCCCTCCCCCCCCACCTTCTACGGTGCTGCTTCTCTCTGTTATTATCTATGCATAGTCACTTTAATAACTCAACCTACATGTACATATTACCTCAATTAGCTCGACACCGGTGCCCCCGCACATTGACACATTGACTCTGTACCGCTACCCCCTGTATATAGCCTCCACATTGACTCTGTACCGCTACCCCATGTATATAGCCTCCACATTGACTCTGTACCGGTACCCCCTGTATATAGCCTCCACATTGACTCTGTACCGGTACCCCCTGTATATAGCCTCCACATTGATTCTGTACCGGTACCCCCTGTATATAGCCTCCACATTGACTCTGTACTGGTACCACCTGTATATAGCCTCCACATTGACTCTGTACCGCTACCCCCTGTATATAGCCTCCACATTGACTCTGTACCGGTACCCCCTGTATATAGCCTCCACATTGACTCTGTACCGGTACCCCCTGTATATAGCCTCCACATTGACTCTGTACCGCTACCCCCTGTATATAGCCTCCACATTGACTCTGTACCGGTACCCCCTGTATATAGCCTCCACATTGACTCTGTACCGGTACCCCCTGTATATAGCCTCCACATTGACTCTGTACCGGTACCCCCTGTATATAGCCTCCACATTGACTCTGTACCGGTACCCCCCTGTATATAGCCTCCACATTGACTCTGTACCGGTACCCCCTGTATATAGCCTCCACATTGACTCTGTACCGCTACCCCCCTGTATATAGCCTCCACATTGACTCTGTACCGGTACCCCCTGTATATAGCCTCCACATTGACTCTGTACCGGTACCCCCCTGTATATAGCCTCCACATTGACTCTGTACCGCTACCCCCTGTATATAGCCTCCACATTGACTCTGTACCGGTACCCCCTGTATATAGCCTCCACATTGACTCTGTACCGGTACCCCCTGTATATAGCCTCCACATTGACTCTGTACCGGTACCCCCTGTATATAGCCTCCACATTGACTCTGTACCGGTACCCCCTGTATATAGCCTCCACATTGACTCTGTACCGGTACCCCCTGTATATAGCCTCCACATTGACTCTGTACTGGTACCCCTGTATATAGCCTCCACATTGACTCTGTACTGGTACCCCCTGTATATAGCCTCCACATTGACTCTGTACCGGTACCCCCTGTATATAGCCTCCACATTGACTCTGTACTGGTACCCCCTGTATATAGCCTCCACATTGACTCTGTACCGCTACCCCCTGTATATAGCCCACCTATTGTTATTTACTGCTGCTCTTTAATTATTTGTTATTCTTATCTCTTACTTTTTTGGGCGTATTTTTTTAAAACTGCATTGCTGGTTAAGGGCTTGTAAGTAAGCATTTCACTGTAAGGTCTACACCTGTTGTATTCAGCGCATGTGACAAATTGATTTGATTTGAATTAGTCTCCAGTCTCCAGCTACACTAGTAGGACCTGATCAACCCTCTGAATTAGTCTCCAGCTACACTAGTAGGACCTGATCAACCCTCTGAATTAGTCTCCAGCTACACTAATAGGACCTGATCAACCCTCTGAATTAGTCTCCAGCTACACCAGTAGGACCTGATCAACCCTCTGAATTAGTCTCCAGCTACACTAATAGGACCTGATCAACCCTCTGAATTAGTCTCCAGCTACACTAGTAGGACCTGATCAACCCTCTGAATTAGTCTCCAGCTACACTAGTAGGACCTGATCAACCCTCTGAATTAGTCTCCAGCTACACTAGTAGGACCTGATCAACCCTCTGAATTAGTCTCCAGCTACACTAGTAGGACCTGATCAACCCTCTGAATTAGTCTCCAGCTACACTAGTAGGACCTGATCAACCCTCTGAATTAGTCTCCAGCTACACTAGTAGGACCTGATCAACCCTCTGAATTAGTCTCCAGCTACACTAGTAGGACCTGATCAACCCTCTGAATTAGTCTCCAGCTACACTAGTAGGACCTGATTAACCCTCTGAATTAGTCTCCAGCTACACTAGTAGGACCTGATTAACCCTCTGAATTAGTCTCCAGCTACACTAGTAGGACCTGATCAACCGTGAAAACGTGATATTGGCCTACGCTACGTAGCCTCTTGTTTTGACAGATATTAGTTCTGCTTGGGAACCTGTGAACTGCAGCCCATGAGATTCTCCCTCGGAATGCAGTAATAATGGAGCTAGAACTTTTCGATTACAATTACCTCACAATGACTTGAATACTGGAATAGGGGACTTTTCTTCATTAGCCATTAATGCTAATGATAAAAACACGGGGGATTAGAGTAGGTGTACGTTCCTAATGGCACCCTATTCCCTATATAGTGCACTACTTTTGACCAGGGCCCATAGAGTAGTAAGAAATAGGGTGTCATTTGTGATGCAAGCCTACTGTAGCTATATAACAGCTAGTGTGGTGTAGGCCACGGGGATGTGAAACTCTCTCTGGGTTCTATCTGTTCTCTGCCTGCTCAACTAGCCCTTTCTGCCCTGAGAGGCAGCAGGAGGAAGCTATTAGCGATTAGCATTGCAGTGCTCCCATCCGCAAACTAATGCAACATGACTTAGCGTTAGCTTAGCATTAGCTTAGCGTGTGCACCCATCCGTGAGTAATACGGGCCCGGTTAGCGTTAGCTTAGCTTTAGCTTAGCGTGTGCACCCACCCGAAAGTAATTGGCCCTGACTAACGCTGAAGGAAGAAAAACATTCAGTTGAATAGGGAAGCCTGAGTCTGACCTATTAAGCGATGGAGCCAACGGCTAACCCATGTGTTAGTAATGATGGCTTGCGTACAAAGAAGCCTTTATTTCATTATTTGATTAACTAATGCCCCCTTTTTTCTTGTTTCTAACAAATTAACTCTGATTAATTCAACACGGACCAAACCTCAGGCGTTACAGAACTAGGCTACGTCAAGCGCTAAGTGGTACACTAATTGGACAGACGGGAGAATTGGCGGAAGCAATGTGCGTTTTGTTTTTTTTCTTCATATTTTAGGTGTTATCGAATCGTTAGATGTTGGATGTCACTGTTGAACTGCTACTTGGCGTATTCTACCGGAGAGTAGCTGTGTGTCCCTAGATAGATGGGCTTTCAAGACAATGGATGGGAAATGGATGGAAATAATTGTGCTGGAAGCAGAAACAGATCTGTTGTAGATGAATACAAAACAGTTTATTTATATGAATATTTATGCTTTATTTTACAAGGGATACCTGGTCAAATGACACCATAGAGATACATAGAGTATAACACTATGTAGACTACATAACAGTTGTTCAAGTAGCGAAGGTGTTGATGGGATCTCATCTCAACCATAGTTTGAGGTGGATCCAATATGATTAGGAATCTCATTAGTTGTTCATTTTGCTCCTAGTTTGCCTTGTTTGAGGCTGATGTGGTTTAAGTTATGTGTTGTCTGAAGCAAGGCGTGTGCCCATAGTAGATCAGTAGAACTGGACTGGGCCAAACACTGGGATTGGCCTCATTTCTCAATGTGTCCAACATGACTCTGTGCTCATATTGAAAATGATCATTTCTATGTGTGTGTGTGTGTGTGTGTGTGTGTGTGTGTCTCTCTCTCTCTCTCTCTCTCTCTCTCTCTCTCTCTCTCTCTCTCTCTCTCTCTCTCTCTCTCTCTCTCTCTCTCTCTCTCTCTCATGTTATGTAGATTGCACTATATACAGTATACTGTATTATACTACAATATACATCCCACTGTACTGCATTATACTACAATATACATCCACTATATACAGTAGACTACAATATATATTTCACTATACACAGTATACTACATTATACATCCCACTATATACAGTATACTGCATTATACTACAATATACATCCCACTATATGCAGTATACTACAAAATACATTCCACTGTATACAATGTACTACAGTATACATCC
Source organism: Salmo salar (assembly GCF_905237065.1). NCBI lineage: Eukaryota > Metazoa > Chordata > Actinopteri > Salmoniformes > Salmonidae > Salmo > Salmo salar. Next base: position 31,674 of record NW_025549942.1, on the reverse strand, counting down.
CACTATATACAGTATACTGCAGTATACTTAAGTAATAATGCATGATAAGGGGGTGTGGTATACGGCCAATATACCACGGCTAAGGGCTGTTCTTAAGCACGACGCAACGCGGAGTGCCTTGATACAGCCCTTAGCCGTGGTATATTGGCCATATATCACAAACCCCCTGCGGTGCCTTATTGCTATAATAAACTGGTTACCAACATAATTAGAGCAGTAAAAATACATATTTTGTCATACCCGTGGTATATGGTCTGATATACCACGGCTGTCAGGCAGTCAGCATTCAGGGCTCGAACAACCCAGTTTATAATTCAATATACATCCCACTACTGTACAGTTATTTCGGAAAGTATTCAGACCCCTTGACTTTTTCTCCCAAAAATTATGTAAAAACATTTCCTCATCAATCTACACACAATACCCCATAATGACATCACAATACCCCATAATGACATCACAATACCCCATAATGACAAAGAGAAAAGCGGGTTTTTATAAATGTTTGCAAATATATTTAAAAAAATGTTTTAACAGAAATACCTTATTTACATAAGTATTCAGACCTTTTGCTATGAGACTCCAAATTAAACTCAATTTCATCCTGTTTCCATTCATCATCCTTGGTGTTTCTACAACTTGATTGGAGTCCACCTGTGATAAATTCAATTGATTGGACGTGTTTGGAAAGGCACACACCTGTCTATATAAGGTCCCACAGTTGACAGTGCATGTCAGAGCAGAAACCAAACCATGATGTTGAAGGAATTGTCCGTAGAGCTCCGAGACAGGATTGTGTCGAGGCACAGATCTGGGGAAAGGTACCAAAACATTTTTGCAGCATTGAAGGTTCCCAAGAACACAGAGGCCTCCATCATTCTTAAATGGAAGAAGTTTGGAACCACCAAGACTTTCCCGAATGCCCAGTGATAAATGATGTGTAGAGATGCTGTCTGAAGGCTCTTTCCCACTAGTAAAGCCCAGTGATAAATGACGTGTAGAGATACTGTCTGAAGGCTCTTTCCCACTAGTAAAGCCCAGTGATAAATGATGTGTAGAGATGCTGTCTGAAGGCTCTTTCCCACTAGTAAAGCCCAGTGATAAATGACGTGTAGAGATGCTGTCTGAAGGCTCTTTCCCACTAGTAAAGCCCAGTGATAAATGATGTGTAGAGATACTGTCTGAAGGCTCTTTCCCACTAGTAAAGCCCAGTGATAAATGACGTGTAGAGATGCTGTCTGAAGGCCCTTTCCCACTAGTAAAGCCCAGTGATAAATGACATGTAGAGATGCTGTCTGAAGGCTCTTTCCCACTAGTAAAGCCCAGTGATAAATGATGTGTAGAGATACTGTCTGAAGGCTCTTTCCCACTAGTAAAGCCCAGTGATAAATGACGTGTAGAGATACTGTCTGAAGGCTCTTTCCCACTAGTAAAGCCCAGTGATAAATGATGTGTAGAGATACTGTCTGAAGGCTCTTTCCCACTAGTAAAGCCCAGTGATAAATGACGTGTAGAGATACTGTCTGAAGGCTCTTTCCCACTAGTAAAGCCCAGTGATAAATGACGTGTAGAGATACTGTCTGAAGGCTCTTTCCCACTAGTAAAGCCCAGTGATAAATGACGTGTAGAGATACTGTCTGAAGGCTCTTTCCCACTAGTAAAGCCCAGTGATAAATGACGTGTAGAGATACTGTCTGAAGGCTCTTTCCCACTAGTAAAGCCCAGTGATAAATGACGTGTAGAGATACTGTCTGAAGGCCCTTTCCCACTAGTAAAGCCCAGTGATAAATGATGTGTAGAGATACTGTCTGAAGGCTCTTTCCCACTAGTAAAGCCCAGTGATAAATGACGTGTAGAGATACTGTCTGAAGGCTCTTTCCCACTAGTAAAGCCCAGTGATAAATGATGTGTAGAGATACTGTCTGAAGGCCCTTTCCCACTAGTAAAGCCCAGTGATAAATGACGTGTAGAGATACTGTCTGAAGGCTCTTTCCCACTAGTAAAGCCCAGTGATAAATGACGTGTAGAGATGCTGTCTGAAGGCTCTTTCCCACTAGTAAAGCCCAGTGATAAATGACGTGTAGAGATGCTGTCTGAAGGCTCTTTCCCACTAGTAAAGCCCAGTGATAAATGACGTGTAGAGATACTGTCTGAAGGCTCTTTCCCACTAGTAAAGCCCAGTGATAAATGATGTGTAGAGATACTGTCTGAAGGCTCTTTCCCACTAGTAAAGCCCAGTGATAAATGACGTGTAGAGATGCTGTCTGAAGGCTCTTTCCCACTAGTAAAGCCCAGTGATAAATGACGTGTAGAGATACTGTCTGAAGGCTCTTTCCCACTAGTAAAGCCCAGTGATAAATGACGTGTAGAGATACTGTCTGAAGGCTCTTTCCCACTAGTAAAGCCCAGTGATAAATGACGTGTAGAGATGCTGTCTGAAGGCCCTTTCCCTAACGACCTGTCTGTTCTAACACTCTAAGTCTGTGTAATGTCCAAACACTAAGGACCTCTCATCTCATTTTGTTCTGTCTGTTCTCTGTTGTTATCTTCTAGGGTTAGGAGATACAGAACCTAAGCTCTCTCTCTCACTCACTATCTCTCTGTCCTTTCCTACCCTCCTGGGGGAGAGAGAGAGAGAGAGAGAGAGAGAGAGAGAGAGAGAGAGAGAGAGATGCACATGAGATCCAGAGAGAGGGAGAGATGCACATGAGATACAGAGAGAGGGAGAGATAAAATGCAGATAGAGAGAGAGGGAGAGATAAAATGCAGGTAGAGAGATTGGGGTGCAGAGAGAGAGAAAGTGTGGAGCATACAGAAGCTCCTCTTCTCAGAAGTAGAGAGAGAAGGAAGAGAGAGAGATTGTATGGAGCATACGGGAGGGAGCTCCCCTCTCATTAAGTCTCACCCTGAGAGAGAAGGGGAGGATGAGAGGTGGAGAGAAAGGAGGAGGGGAAGAAAGGGCAGAGAGGGTCACAAAGGGACGGAGAAGGGGGAGGAAGATTGCATGTGTCTAGAGGGGGAGAGAAACGGAGTGATGGGGAGAAAAGAGGGGTACATGTAACCTGGTTCAGATTATCAATCAACCTAGCAGTTACTGACAGAATAGGAATGTAATCATCAACATGTATTTATCACATCTTTACTAATTCTGCAGAAATGTGCTTGAAAGCAGAATCCAGATCCATTGAATGTAATGATCATGATACAGCAGCCATATCTAGGAAAACCAAAGTTCCAAAGGCTGGGCCTAATATAGTGTATGAGAGGTCATCCAATACATTTTTTTTTGTGATTCCTATGTTGATGTAAAGAATATTTGTTGGTCTGTGGTGTGTAATGAGAAGCAAACAGACGTTGCACCTGACACATTTATGACATTTCTTATCCCAGTTACTAATAAGCACCCATTACGAAAAATACAGTAAAAACTGTTAAATCCCAGTGGATTGATGAGGAATTGAAATAAATGGTATGGTTGAGAGGGATGAGGCAAAATAAATGGCAAATAAGTCTGGCTGCACAATCGATTGGCAAACGTACTGCAAATTGAGAAATCATGTGACTAAACTGAACAAAAAGAGGAAGCTGTCATAATAGACAGGAAGTAATGAGGATCCATAATAAACCCCAGGAAGAGTAGCTGCTGCCTTGGCAGGAACTAATGGGGATCCATAATAAACCCCAGGAAGAGTAGCTGCTGCCTTGGCAGGAACTAATGGGGATCCATAATAAACCCCAGGAAGAGTAGCTGCTGCCTTGGCAGGAACTAATGGGGATCCATAATAAACCCCAGGAAGAGTAGCTGCTGCCTTGGCAGGAACTAATGAGGATCCATAATAAACCCCAGGAAGAGTAGCTGCTGCCTTGGCAGGAACTAACGGGGATCCATAATAAACCCCAGGAAGAGTAGCTGCTGCCTTGGCAGGAACTAATGAGGATCCATAATAAACCCCAGGAAGAGTAGCTGCTGCCTTGGCAGGAACTAATGGGGATCCATAATAAACCCCAGGAAGAGTAGCTGCTGCCTTGGCAGGAACTAATGGGGATCCATAATAAACTCCAGGAAGAGTAGCTGCTGCCTTGGCAGGAACTAATGGGGATCCATAATAAACCCCAGGAAGAGTAGCTGCTGCCTTGGCAGGAACTAATGTAGCTGCTGCCTTGGCAGGAACGAATGGGGATCCATAATAAACCCCAGGAAGAGTAGCTGCTGCCTTGGCAGGAACTAATGGGGATCCATAATAAACCCCAGGAAGAGTAGCTGCTGCCTTGGCAGGAACTAATGGGGATCCATAATAAACCCCAGGAAGAGTAGCTGCTTGTCACGTCCTGACCAGTAAAATATGTTATTTGTTATTGTAGTTTCGTCAGGGCGTGGCAAGGGGGTTATTGGAGGTCGTTCCCAAAACTAACATAGAAATAGAAAAACTAGAAAACCCACATAGAAAAGAAAACGTAGAACATAAACCAAAAACCCCGAAACACACAAAACAAACACCCCCTGCCACGTCCTGACCAAACTACAATAACAAATAACCCCTTTTACTGGTCAGGACGTGACACTGCTGCCTTGGCATAATCAATACAAATACAAATGGTGGAGAAGAGCGAGACAGAATAGGTCAAAAATCTAAAACCTTTGTGGATTGAAAAACAAGAAATCTTTATTAAACTTTAAATTGAAAAAATAAAATATAAAAACTAGAGATGAGAGGAAAAGACAAATATAAAGACAGAATTAGGGCATAGATTGACAAGAGGAAAAGAGTGATGGAGATAGAGAAGGTGGGGATGGATGCTAGAGTGATGGAGATGGATAGAGAATGGGGGAGAGAGAGAGAGAGAGAGAGAGAGAGAGAGACAGACAGACAGACAGACAGACAGACAGACAGACAGACAGACAGACAGACAGACAGACAGACAGACAGACAGACAGACAGACAGACAGACAGACAGACAGACAGACAGACAGACAGACAGACAGACAGACAGACAGACAGACGTCAGAACCCTGGCTTTACACTTTTCATTTGTTTTGTGGTTGAGAGATTAGTACACAGAATAAAGCAGAGATTCCCCCGCTCCTCACAGACAGAGATGCACGCACTGCATTCAGGTCTCGTAGTGAGGAAGGTGAGGGGGTAGCTCGGAACGCATTGTCCATATTTGGTATTACCGCTGGTTTGTCAGTTCTCTCTCCTCTTCCTCTCTCTATATCCTTCATCACCATCTCCTCTCTCTCTCTCCTTTCCCTTCTCCCTGTCCCACTAACTCTCTCACTCTCTCCCTCTTCAACCTTTCCTACTGTCTGTCTGTTTCTCTCCTCTCTCTCTCTCTTTCTCCCTCTCTCTCTCCCTCTCTCTCCTCTCCCTCTCTTTCTCCCTCTCTCTCCTCTCCCTCTCTCTCACTCTCTCGCTTTCTTTGTCTCTCTCTCTCTCTCTCTCTCCCTCTCTCCCTCTCCCTCTCCCTCTTCTTTTACATGGCAAAAAGCAATTTCTTTCTCTTTGTCGGCCAGGCGGTCTGTAAGCCCTTAAGTAGGGATTTTCTGCTGGAGTCGGAATGGGAACACCATTAACCAGAGCTCTCGCTGACGATCCTGCCTTCCGTGACTGACGCTACGACCGCCGGGAATCTTTCATGTCATGTCCCAATCCACAGTGCTGTTGGACCGTGTGTGTGTGTGTGTGTGTGTGTGTGTGTGTGTGTGTGTGTGTGTGTGTGTGTGTGTGTGTGTGTGTGTGTGTGTGTGTGTGTGTGTGTGTGTGTGTGTGTGTGTGTGTATGTATATGTGTATATGTGGGGGGGTTATGATATCGGTAACAACGATAGAAAGGCCTGGTATTAGTGTGCGGCGTCAGGAGTAAGTCTTTATAAATCCTTTATGACCGAGAAAAAAACTCATATTAAGCTCCTTTTCTGATATGGGGACAGAGGAACAACATGGTACACACACAGCACACACACACAGCACACACACACGCAAAGCACACACACACGGAATACACACACAGCACACACACACGCAAAGCACACACACACAGAATACACACACAGCACACACACACGCAAAGCACACACACACAGAATACACACACAGCACACACACACGCAAAACACACACACACAGAATACACACACACACACAACATTGGAACGAACAAAATACACACACAAATCAGACACCCAACAGACATGCACATCCCTCCACACACTGTGTACAGCGGTATCTCTCTCTCCTTCTCTCAGCTCTGTGTACAGCGGTATCTATCTCTCCTTCTCTCAGCTCTGTGTACAGCGGTATCTCTCTCTCCTTCTCTCAGCTCTGTGTACAGTGGTATCTCTCTCTCCTTCTCTCAGCTCTGTGTACAGCGGTATCTCTCTCTCCTTCTCTCAGCTCTGTGTACAGCGGTATCTCTCTCCTTCTCTCAGCTCTGTGTACAGCGGTATCTCTCTCTCCTTCTCTCAGCTCTGTGTACAGAGGTATCTCTCTCTCCTTCTCTCAGCTCTGTGTACAGCGGTATCTCTCTCTCCTTCTCTCAGCTCTGTGTACAGCAGTATCTCTCTCTCCTTCTCTCAGCTCTGTGTACAGCGGTATCTCTCTCTCCTTCTCTCAGCTCTGTGTACAGCGGTATCTCTCTCTCCTTCTCTCAGCTCTGTGTACAGCGGTATCTCTCTCTCCTTCTCTCAGCTCTGTGTACAGCAGTATCTCTCTCTCCTTCTCTCAGCTCTGTGTACAGCGGTATCTCTCTCTCTCTCTTCTCTCAGCTCTGTGTACAGCGGTATCTCTCTCTCCTTCTCTCAGCTCTGTGTACAGCGGTATCTCTCTCTCCTTCTCTCAGCTCTGTGTACAGCAGTATCTCTCTCTCTCTTCTCTCAGCTCTGTGTACAGCAGTATCTCTCTCTCTCTTCTCTCAGCTCTGTGTACAGCGGTATCTCTCTCTCCTTCTCTCAGCTCTGTGTACAGCGGTATCTCTCTCTCCTTCTCTCAGCTCTGTGTACAGCGGTATCTCTCTCTCTCTTCTCTCAGCTCTGTGTACAGCAGTATCTCTCTCTCCTTCTCTCAGCTCTGTGTACAGCGGTATCTCTCTCTCCTTCTCTCAGCTCTGTGTACAGCGGTATCTCTCTCTCCTTCTCTCAGCTCTGTGTACAGCGGTATCTCTCTCTCCTTCTCTCAGCTCTGTGTACAGCAGTATCTCTCTCTCTCTTCTCTCAGCTCTGTGTACAGCAGTATCTCTCTCTCCTTCTCTCAGCTCTGTGTACAGCGGTATCTCTCTCTCCTTCTCTCAGCTCTGTGTACAGCGGTATCTCTCTCTCCTTCTCTCAGCTCTGTGTACAGCGGTATCTCTCTCTCCTTCTCTCAGCTCTGTGTACAGCGGTATCTCTCTCTCCTTCTCTCAGCTCTGTGTACAGCGGTATCTCTCTCTCCTTCTCTCAGCTCTGTGTACAGCAGTATCTCTCTCTCCTTCTCTCAGCTCTGTGTACAGCGGTATCTCTCTCTCTCTTCTCTCAGCTCTGTGTACAGCGGTATCTCTCTCTCTCCTTCTCTCAGCTCTGTGTACAGCGGTATCTCTCTCTCCTTCTCTCAGCTCTGTGTACAGCAGTATCTCTCTCTCCTTCTCTCAGCTCTGTGTACAGCGGTATCTCTCTCTCTCTTCTCTCAGCTCTGTGTACAGCAGTATCTCTCTCTCCTTCTCTCAGCTCTGTGTACAGCGGTATCTCTCTCTCCTTCTCTCAGCTCTGTGTACAGCGGTATCTCTCTCTCCTTCTCTCAGCTCTGTGTACAGCGGTATCTCTCTCTCTCTTCTCTCAGCTCTGTGTACAGCAGTATCTCTCTCTCCTTCTCTCAGCTCTGTGTACAGTGGTATCTCTCTCTCCTTCTCTCAGCTCTGTATACAGCGGTATCTCTCTCTCCTTCTCTCAGCTCTGTGTACAGCGGTATCTCTCTCTCTCTTCTCTCAGCTCTGTGTACAGCAGTATCTCTCTCTCCTTCTCTCAGCTCTGTGTACAGCGGTATCTCTCTCTCCTTCTCTCAGCTCTGTGTACAGCGGTATCTCTCTCTCATTCTCTCAGCTCTGTGTACAGCGGTATCTCTCTCTCCTTCTCTCAGCTCTGTGTACAGCGGTATCTCTCTCTCCTTCTCTCAGCTCTGTGTACAGCAGTATCTCTCTCTCCTTCTCTCAGCTCTGTGTACAGCGGTATCTCTCTCTCCTTCTCTCAGCTCTGTGTACAGCGGTATCTCTCTCTCATTCTCTCAGCTCTGTGTACAGCGGTATCTCTCTCTCCTTCTCTCAGCTCTGTGTACAGCAGTATCTCTCTCTCCTTCTCTCAGCTCTGTGTACAGCGGTATCTCTCTCTCCTTCTCTCAGCTCTGTGTACAGCGGTATCTCTCTCTCATTCTCTCAGCTCTGTGTACAGCGGTATCTCTCTCTCCTTCTCTCAGCTCTGTGTACAGCAGTATCTCTCTCTCCTTCTCTCAGCTCTGTGTACAGCGGTATCTCTCTCTCCTTCTCTCAGCTCTGTGTACAGCGGTATCTCTCTCTCCTTCTCTCAGCTCTGTGTACAGCGGTATCTCTCTCTCCTTCTCTCAGCTCTGTGTACAGCGGTATCTCTCTCTCCTTCTCTCAGCTCTGTGTACAGCGGTATCTCTCTCTCCTTCTCTCAGCTCTGTGTACAGCGGTATCTCTCTCTCTCCTTCTCTCCCTCCCCCCTCCCTTCCACTCCCCTTCCTTTCTTTACACACCTGACCCCAGATCATTTACCACACACTACATCCCCTATTGTTGTTGTTGAAGAGGATGTTGTTGATGTTGTTGTTGTTGATGTTGTTGTGTCTCTAACCTAACCCTGTTGTTGTTGTTGATGTTGTTGTTATTGATGTTGTTGTGTCTCTAACCTAACCCTGTTATTGTTGTTGATGTTGTTTTTGTTGATGTTGTTGTTGTTGTTGATGTTGTTGTTGTTGTTGACGTTGTTGTTGTTGTTGATGAGGATGTTGTTGATGTTGTTGTTGTTGATGTTGTTGTTGTTGATGTTGTTGTTGTTGATGTTGTTGTTGTTGATGTTGTTGATGAGGATGTTGTTGATGTTGTCGTTGTTGTTGTTGTTTATCTCCTTCTAACCCTGTTGTGTCGTTGTGTTTTTCCTTCTTCTCCAGCGCCACCAAAGTTCACACGGACCCCAGAGGACCAGACCGGGGTGCAGGGAGGGGTTGCCTCCTTCGTCTGTCAGGCCACTGGAGACCCTCCGCCCAACATAGTCTGGAACAAGAAGGGCAAGAAGGTCCAGAACCAGAGATTTGAGGTGTGCAATTCATTAATACATCATTCATCAGTCAATCAATCAATCAGTCAGTCAGTCCATCATTCATCAATCAATCAGTCAGTCAGTCAGTCCATCATTCATCAATCAGTCAATCAGTCAGTCAGTCCATCATTCATCAATCAGTCAGTCAGTCAGTCCATCAATCATCAATCAATCAGTCAGTCAGTCAGTCCATCAATCATCAATCAATCAATCAGTCAGTCAGTCCATCATTCATCAATCAATCAGTCAGTCAGTCAGTCCATCATTCATCAATCAATCAATCAGTCAGTCAGTCCATCATTCATCAATCAATCAGTCAGTCAGTCAGTCCATCAATCATCAATCAGTCCATCAATCAGTCAGTCAGTCCATCAATCATCAATCAGTCCATCAATCAGTCAGTCAGTCCATCAATCATCAATCAGTCCATCAATCAGTCAGTCAGTCAGTCCATCATTCATCAATCAATCAGTCAGTCAGTCCATCAGTCAGTCAGTCCATCAATCATCAGTCAGTCCATCAATCAGTCAGTCAGTCCATCATTCATCAATCAATCAGTCAGTCAGTCAGTCCATCATTCATCAATCAATCAGTCAGTCAGTCCATCAGTCAGTCAGTCCATCAATCATCAGTCAGTCCATCAATCAGTCAGTCAGTCAGTCAGTCAGTCAGTCAGTCAGTCAGTCAGTCAGTCCATCAATCATCAATCAGTCCTTCAGTCAGTCAGTCAGTCCATCAATCATCAATCAGTCCATCAATCAGTCGGTCAGTCGGTCCATCATTCATCAATCAATCAATCAGTCAGTCAGTCCATCAATCATCAATCAGTCCATCAGTCAGTAAGTCCATCAATCATCAATCGGTCCATCAATCAGTCAGTCAGTCAGTCCATCGATCATCAATCAATCAGTCAGTCAGTCCATCAATCATCAATCAGTCCGTCCGTCAGTTCGGTCGGTCAGTCCATCAATCAGTCGGTCAGTCAGTTCGGTCAGTCAGTCGGTCAGTCAGTCGGTCAGTCAGTCAGTCCATCGTTCATCAATCAATCAATCAGTCAGTCAGTCCATCGTTCATCAATCAATCAATCAGTCAGTCGGTCCATCAATCATCAATCAGTCAATCAGTCAGTCAGTCGGTCCATCAATCATCAATCAGTCCATAAATCAGTCAGTCAGTCAGTCAGTCAATTTAAATGAAAAGGTAACAGATATACTGTTCTGAAAACAAACACGCACAATGTTTGAATCTTTGATTTGAGGTAAATAATACAATTCAGTGACCTGGGATTTGAGATAGTAGTGAAATTGTTCATATCAGACATTGGGAAAAAACTAAAATAAAACTAAATTCAATTGCTTTTTTTATGGTACGGCTTTCTTCAATGCCTAGACGCTCCTCTACCAAAGTTTATAACTGAAGCCTGGTCAACATGATCCATGTTATTATAACTGAAGCCTGGTCTACATGATCCATCTGTTATTATAACTGAAGCCTGGTCTACATGATCCATCTGTTATTATAACTGAAGCCTGGTCAACATGATCCATGTTATTATAACTGAAGCCTGGTCTACATGATCCATGTTATTATAACTGAAGCCTGGTCAACATGATCCATGTTATTATAACTGAAGCCTGGTCAACATGATCCATCTGTTATTATAACTGAAGCCTGGTCTACATGATCCATGTTATAATAACTGAAGCCTGGTCTACATGATCCATGTTATTTTAACTGAAGCCTGGTCAACATTATCCATCTGTTATTATAACTGAAGCCTGGTCAACATGATCCATGTTATTATAACTGAAGCCTGGTCTACATGATCCATGTTATTATAACTGAAGCCTGGTCAACATGATCCATGTTATTATAACTGAAGCCTGGTCAACATGATCCATGTTATTATAACTGAAGCCTGGTCAACATTATCCATCTGTTATTATAACTGAAGCCTGGTCAACATGATCCATCTGTTATTATAACTGAAGCCTGGTCTACATGATCCATGTTATTATAACTGAAGCCTGGTCAACATGATCCATCTGTTATTATAACTGAAGCCTGGTCTACATGATCCATGTTATTATAACTGAAGCCTGGTAAACATGATCCATGTTATTATAACTGAAGCCTGGTCAACATGATCCATGTTATAACTGAAGCCTGGTCTACATGATCCATGTTATTATAACTGAAGCCTGGTCAACATGATCCATCTGTTATTATAACAGAAGCCTGGTCAACATGATCCATGTTATTACAACTGAAGCCTGGTCTACATGATCCATGTTATTATAACTGAAGCCTGGTCTACATGATCCATCTGTTATTATAACTGAAGCCTGGTCAACATGATCCATGTTATTATAACTGAAGCCTGGTCTACATGATCCATGTTATTTTAACTGAAGCCTGGTCAACATTATCCATGTTATTATAACTGAAGCCTGGTCTACATGATCCATGTTATTATAACTGAAGCCTGGTCAACATGATCCATGTTATTATAACTGACGCCTGGTCAACATGATCCATGTTATTATAACTGAAGCCTGGTCTACATGATCCATGTTATTATAACTGAAGCCTGGTCTACATGATCCATGTTATTATAACTGAAGCCTGGTCAACATGATCCATGTTATTATAACTGAAGCCTGGTCTACATGATCCATGTTATTATAACTGAAGCCTGGTCTACATGATCCATGTTATTATAACTGAAGCCTGGTCTACATGATCCATGTTATTATAACTGAAGCCTGGTCTACATGATCCATGTTATTATAACTGAAGCCTGGTCAACATGATCCATGTTATTATAACTGAAGCCTGGTCTACATGATCCATGTTATTATAACTGAAGCCTGGTCTACATGATCCATGTTATTATAACTGAAGCCTGGTCTACATGATCCATCTGTTATTATAACTGAAGCCTGGTCTACATGATCCATCTGTTATTATAACTGAAGCCTGGTCAACATGATCCATCTGTTATTATAACTGAAGCCTGGTCTACATGATCCATCTGTTATTATAACTGAAGCCTGGTATACATGATCCATGTTATTATAACTGAAGCCTGTTCTACATGATCCATGTTATTATAACTGAAGCCTGGTCTACATGATCCATCTGTTATTATAACTGAAGCCTGGTCAACATGATCCATGTTATTATAACTGAAGCCTGGTCAACATGATCCATCTGTTATTATAACTGAAGCCTGGTCTACATGATCCATCTGTTATTATAACTGAAGCCTGGTCAACATGATCCATGTTATAATAACTGAAGCCTGGTCTACATGATCCATGTTATTATAACTGAAGCCTGGTCAACATGATCCATGTTATTATAACTGAAGCCTGGTCTACATGATCCATGTTATTATAACTGAAGCCTGGTCAACATGATCCATGTTATTATAACTGAAGCCTGGTCTACATGATCCATCTGTTATTATAACTGAAGCCTGGTCAACATGATCCATGTTATTATAACTGAAGCCTGGTCAACATGATCCATGTTATTATAACTGAAGCCTGGTCTACATGATCCATCTGTTATTATAACTGAAGCCTGGTCAACATGATCCATGTTATTATAACTGAAGCCTGGTCTACATGATCCATGTTATTATAACTGAAGCCTGGTCTACATGATCCATCTGTTATTATAACTGAAGCCTGGTCAACATGATCCATGTTATTATAACTGAAGCCTGGTCTACATGATCCATCTGTTATTATAACTGAAGCCTGGTCTACATGATCCATCTGTTATTATAACTGAAGCCTGGTCTACATGATCCATGTTATTATAACTGAAGCCTGGTCAACATGATCCATCTGTTATTATAACTGAAGCCTGGTCTACATGATCCATGTTATTATAACTGAAGCCTGGTAAACATGATCCATGTTATTATAACTGAAGCCTGGTCAACATGATCCATGTTATAACTGAAGCCTGGTCTACATGATCCATGTTATTATAACTGAAGCCTGGTCAACATGATCCATCTGTTATTATAACAGAAGCCTGGTCAACATGATCCATGTTATTACAACTGAAGCCTGGTCTACATGATCCATGTTATTATAACTGAAGCCTGGTCTACATGATCCATCTGTTATTATAACTGAAGCCTGGTCAACATGATCCATGTTATTATAACTGAAGCCTGGTCTACATGATCCATGTTATTTTAACTGAAGCCTGGTCAACATTATCCATGTTATTATAACTGAAGCCTGGTCTACATGATCCATGTTATTATAACTGAAGCCTGGTCAACATGATCCATGTTATTATAACTGACGCCTGGTCAACATGATCCATGTTATTATAACTGAAGCCTGGTCTACATGATCCATGTTATTATAACTGAAGCCTGGTCTACATGATCCATGTTATTATAACTGAAGCCTGGTCAACATGATCCATGTTATTATAACTGAAGCCTGGTCTACATGATCCATGTTATTATAACTGAAGCCTGGTCTACATGATCCATGTTATTATAACTGAAGCCTGGTCTACATGATCCATGTTATTATAACTGAAGCCTGGTCTACATGATCCATGTTATTATAACTGAAGCCTGGTCAACATGATCCATGTTATTATAACTGAAGCCTGGTCTACATGATCCATGTTATTATAACTGAAGCCTGGTCTACATGATCCATGTTATTATAACTGAAGCCTGGTCTACATGATCCATCTGTTATTATAACTGAAGCCTGGTCTACATGATCCATCTGTTATTATAACTGAAGCCTGGTCAACATGATCCATCTGTTATTATAACTGAAGCCTGGTCTACATGATCCATCTGTTATTATAACTGAAGCCTGGTA
>NW_025549942.1:0-7500 GCF_905237065.1 Salmo salar | reverse complement strand
TGCTGTGATTGGTCTAAACCAGCTCCCTCTCCAATCCACTGCTGTGATTGGTCTGAACCAGCTCCCTCTCCAGTGTAGCTCACTGCTGTGATTGGTCTGAACCACTTCCCTCTCTAGTGTAGCTCACTGCTGTGATTGGTCTGAACCAGCTCCCTCTCTAGTGTAGCTCACTGCTGTGATTGGTCTGAACCACTTCCCCCTCTCTAGTGTAGCTCACTGCTGTGATTGGTCTGAACCAGCTCCCTCTCTAGTGTAGCTCACTGCTGTGATTGGTCTGAACCAGCTCCCTCTCTAGTGTAGCTCACTGCTGTGATTGGTCTAAACCAGCTCCCTCTCCAATCCACTGCTGTGATTGGTCTAAACCACTTCCCTCTCCAGTGTAGCTCACTGCTGTGATTGGTCTAAACCAGCTCCCTCTCTAGTGTAGCTCACTGCTGTGATTGGTCTGAACCAGCTCCCTCTCTAGTGTAGCTCACTGCTGTGATTGGTCTGAACCACTTCCCTCTCTAGTGTAGCTCACTGCTGTGATTGGTCTGAACCACTTCCCTCTCTAGTGTAGCTCACTGCTGTGATTGGTCTGAACCACTTCCCTCTCCAGTGTAGCTCACTGCTGTGATTGGTCTGAACCAGCTCCCTCTCTAGTGTAGCTCACTGCTTTGATTGGATGACTGCTGTATTTTCTCAACTCTTCTTAGATTCCTTCCACTTTGTTCAGTCTGCCGACTTTGTTGACAAAAAGACATTAAAAAAAGGCATTGATTAGTGACCTCTACAAAGGTCATCCGTAGAGCTGGACATTCATTGTGAGCCTCATTGTTGCAGTCAAAACAAAAACAATGTTAAAAGGTCTCTCTGGACCTAGACGATAGCAGAATCTCTACCTTCTAACAACGAAGATCCTGCTGCATTAACCTTTACAAAACGCTGCTTCGACCAATTATAATGACCGCTGTGTTTCGTCTCAGTGTGGAATAGGCACAGTAGTGTGAGACTCCAACCTCCAGCGGTAGCTCCCTCACCCTCTAATTGGTTGAGTATAGTCAACCAAATTCCAACTCCACTTCCAGATTTTCCTGATGGCAATGAAGAGAATTGGAATTGGAATTCCCCTGTACTTCTTTCTTAAAGCTACTTTTACTCCCTCCCTCTCCTCTGCTTTGGGCCAGACTCTGGACCCACAATCCCTCTGGCTTCTGTTTGAACTATGACCCTTGGCTTCTCTATCTACCTCTGGCTCAGCCCCAGCACTCCCTATCCAGAACCCTTATAATTATATCCCCTGTTGTGACTGGAAGGGTTATAATACTCTGCTATCAGACCATCTCACTATTATAGTATCGCTGTTATTAACTTTTCCACTTTTCCTGTCTGCTAACCGGAAATGTAAATCAATTTATTCATGTTATACATTTTTACATGTTTACATTATCCGATTATTGAACATTATTGGTCCTTGTTGGACCTTGAGTTTTAGCTATGGGACAACAACACAAGTCATAGTTGCCGTTTATCTGGTCAGCGGCTCCATCACTATATTTGACCAGTTCAGGTCTGTGTGGGTCAGCTGGTTGTTGAAAGGTTAAGTCAAGGTTGTGTAACTGTCTCTATTGAAAGGACTGTAATGTTGTGTCTATGCTGTTTCTTCTTCTCTCTGTATCTCTTTTAAAACAACAGAGTCCTTTGGTAAGTGCTTTAACCTCTGAAAGCTATCGCTACCCCCACCTGTCTGCTGTTACCCTGTCTCTCACTGTGGTCCCACATGGCTCCCTATTCCCTATGTAGTGCTAGACACACACACACACGAACGCATCAGGGCCCTCTGGTCAAAAGTAGTGCACTGTATAGGGAATAGGGTGTCATTTGGGATCAGACACTGTCTGTACCCAACACTAATGCTGCTCGCTCACTGCTCACTGTATTCATACACTGACTGATTGCTGATGTGTTGGAGAATGACCACTGTAGTCACACACACTTAGATACACACACGGTCAGTCACATGCACACACACATGCACATATACATACATACACACACACACACACACACACACACACACACACACCACACACCACACACACACACACACACACACACACACACACACACACACACACACACACACACACACACACAGACAGGCAAAGTATGAACACACACCTGAGCACCCTACACCTTTCTATTGGACTAAAATGCTTTCACTTGTTTACCCCTTCACCCCTTCACTCACTTAATATATCACTCTCTCTCCTTCACTCAATTACACACTTAATATATCACTCTCTCTCCTTCACCCCTTCACTCACTTAATATATCTCTCTCTCCTTCACTCAATTACACACTTAATATATCTCTCTCTCTCCTTCACTCAATTACACACTTAATATATATCTCTCTCTCCTACACTCAATTACACACTTAATATATCACTCTCTCTCCTTCACTCAATTACACACTTAATATATCTCTCTCTAGCCTACACTCAAATACACACTTAATATATCACTCTCTCTCTCTCCTTCACTCATTCACTCATTCACACACTTAATATCACTCTCTCCCTTCACTCATCCACTCATTCACACACTTAATATCTCTCTCTCTCCTTCACTCATTCACTCATTCACACACTTAAGATCTCTCTCTCTCCTTCACTCATTCACACACTTAATATCTCTCTCTCCATTCACTCATTCACTCACTTAATATCTCTCTCCTCATGCACTCCTTCACTCCCCATAACACTGTATAGTGTTTTCCTGTCTATACTCCCTCCACTGTAGATGACTGTCTCAAATAAAACCCAGTCCAGACATCAACCCAGTCCAGACACCAACCCAGTCCAGACACCAACCCAGTCCAGACACCAACCCAGTCCAGACACCAACCCAGTCCAGACATCAACCCAGTCCAGACACCAACCCAGTCCAGACACCAACCCAGTCCAGACATCAACCCAGTCCAGACATCAACCCAGTCCAGACACCAACCCAGTCCAGACACCAACCCAGTCCAGACATCAACCCAGTCCAGACATCAACCCAGTCCAGACATCAACCCAGTCCAGACACCAACATCAACCCAGTCCAGACACCAACCCAGTCCAGACACCAACCCAGTCCAGACATCAACCCAGTCCAGACACCAACCCAGTCCAGACATCAACCCAGTTCAGACATCAACCCAGTTCAGACACCAACCAGTCCAGACATCAACCCAGTCCAGACATCAACACCAACCCAGTCCAGACATCAACCCAGTCCAGACATCAACCCAGTCCAGACATCAACACCAACCCAGTCCAGACATCAACCCAGTCCAGACACCAACCCAGTCCAGACATCAACCCAGTCCAGACACCAACCCAGTCCAGACACCAACCCAGTCCAGACATCAACCCAGTCCAGACATCAACCCAGTCCAGACACCAACCCAGTCCAGACATCAACCCAGTCCAGACATCAACCCAGTCCAGACACCAACCCAGTCCAGACATCAACACCAACCCAGTCCAGACACCAACCCAGTCCAGACATCAACCCAGTCCAGACACCAACCCAGTCCAGACATCAACCCAGTCCAGACAACAACCCAGTCCAGACATCAACACCAACCCAGTCCAGACATCAACCCAGTCCAGACATCAACCCAGTCCAGACATCAACCCAGTCCAGACACCAACCCAGTCCAGACAACAACCCAGTCCAGACACCAACCCAGTCCAGACATCAACCCAGTCCAGACACCAACATCAACCCAGTCCAGACACCAACCCAGTCCAGACACCAACCCAGTCCAGACACCAACCCAGTCCAGACATCAACACCAACCCAGTCCAGACATCAACCCAGTCCAGACACCAACATCAACCCAGTCCAGACACCAACCCAGTCCAGACATCAACCCAGTCCAGACACCAACCCAGTCCAGACACCAACCCAGTCCAGACATCAACCCAGTCCAGACATCAACCCAGTCCAGACATCAACCCAGTCCAGACACCAACATCAACCCAGTCCAGACATCAACCCAGTCCAGACACCAACCCAGTCCAGACATCAACCCAGTCCAGACACCAACCCAGTCCAGACAACAACCCAGTCCAGACAACAACCCAGTCCAGACACCAACCCAGTCCAGACATCAACCCAGTCCAGACACCAACATCAACCCAGTCCAGACACCAACCCAGTCCAGACACCAACATCAACCCAGTCCAGACACCAACCCAGTCCAGACATCAACCCAGTCCAGACATCAACCCAGTCCAGACATCAACCCAGTCCAGACACCAACCCAGTCCAGACACCAACCCAGTCCAGACATCAACCCAGTCCAGACACCAACCCAGTCCAGACATCAACCCAGTCCAGACACCAACCCAGTCCAGACACCAACATCAACCCAGTCCAGACACCAACCCAGTCCAGACATCAACCCAGTCCAGACATCAACATCAACCCAGTCCAGACATCAACACCAACCCAGTCCAGACATCAACCCAGTCCAGACATCAACCCAGTCCAGACATCAACCCAGTCCAGACATCAACACAGTCCAGACACCAACCCAGTCCAGACATCAACCCAGTCCAGACACCAACATCAACCCAGTCCAGACACCAACCCAGTCCAGACATCAACACCAACCCAGTCCAGACATCAACCCAGTCCAGACATCAACCCAGTCCAGACATCAACCCAGTCCAGACACCAACCCAGTCCAGACACCAACCCAGTCCAGACATCAACCCAGTCCAGACACCAACCCAGTTCAGACATCAACCCGGTCCAGACACCAACCCAGTCCAGACATCAACATCAACCCAGTCCAGACATCAACCCAGTCCAGACATCAACCCAGTCCAGACATCAACACCAACCCAGTCCAGACATCAACCCAGTCCAGACATCAACCCAGTCCAGACATCAACCCAGTCCAGACACCAACCCAGTCCAGACACCAACCCAGTCCAGACATCAACCCAGTCCAGACACCAACCCAGTCCAGACATCAACCCAGTCCAGACACCAACCCAGTCCAGACATCAACATCAACCCAGTCCAGACATCAACCCAGTCCAGACATCAACCCAGTCCAGACATCAACCCAGTCCAGACATCAACCCAGTCCAGACACCAACCCAGTCCAGACACCAACCCAGTCCAGACACCAACCCAGTCCAGACATCAACCCAGTCCAGACACCAACCCAGTCCAGACATCAACCCAGTCCAGACACCAACCCAGTCCAGACATCAACACCAACCCAGTCCAGACAACAACCCAGTCCAGACATCAACACCAACCCAGTCCAGACATCAACCCAGTCCAGACATCAACACAGTCCAGACACCAACCCAGTCCAGACACCAACCCAGTCCAGACATCAACCCAGTCCAGACACCAACCCAGTCCAGACACCAACACCAACCCAGTCCAGACATCAACCCAGTCCAGACACCAACCCAGTCCAGACACCAACATCAACCCAGTCCAGACATCAACCCAGTCCAGACATCAACACAGTCCAGACAACAACCCAGTCCAGACACCAACCCAGTCCAGACATCAACTAGTCCAGACACCAACCCAGTCCAGACACCAACCCAGTCCAGACATCAACCCAGTCCAGACACCAACCCAGTCCAGACACCAACATCAACCCAGTCCAGACATCAATCCAGTCCAGACATCAACCCAGTCCAGACATCAATCCAGTCCAGACATCAACCCAGTCCAGACACCAACCCAGTCCAGACATCAACCCAGTCCAGACACCAACCCAGTCCAGACCCTATGGATTCTCCTCTATGGACGACTACACAGAGCACTTGCAATAATCTATATTTGTAGCTCTCTCTGTCTCTCTATCTCTCTTTCACTCTCTCGCTGTGTCTCTCTCTCTCTCTCTCTCTGCCTGTCTGTCTCTCTGTCCGTCTGTCTCTCTCTCTCTTCTCTCTCTCTCTCTCTCTCTTTATTGACCTGATAATTGTGAGTATCTAATGTGATTCTTCTCCTCTCAAAGCCACCCACTTCCCTCTCTTCCTCTCCTTCTTCCTCCCCTCCCCTCCTACTAACATTTCTTCTTCTTCTCTAATCTGATTTGCATTCATTGACCAATCAGGTGGCACGCCTATAAGAGGTAAGAGACGATTGTCTGGGAGGACCGCCACAGAATCAGGCTGTTTCCCAAATGGCACTAGTATTCCCTATAATAGTGCACTACTTTTTGACCAGAACCCTATGAGCCGTGTATGGGAAAATATAGTGCACAGTGTAGAGAATCAGGTGTCATTTGAGTCACATTCAGAAATAACAGACCTCGTCCCTCTTTTCCATTTCCACCATCGTTGTTCTGTCGTTTAACTATGAAGCTCAAAGTACCCATCAATCGCTTCCTTGTCATTGTGTGATCTGTTATATAACCCTAAACCCCTTCATGGTCTGCCCTTCTCCCTTCATCCTAATTAACCTGTTATATAACCCTTCATGGTCTGTCCTACTCCCTTCATCCTAATTAACCTGTTATATAACCCCTTCATGGTCTGCCCTACTCCCTTCATCCTAATTAACCTGTTATATAACCCCTTCATGGTCTGCCCTACTCCCTTCATCCTAATTAACCTGTTATATAACCCCTTCATGGTCTGTCCTACTCCCTTCATCCTAATTAACCTGTTATATAACCCCTTCATGGTCTGCCCTACTCCCTTCATCCTAATTAACCTGTTATATAACCCCTTCATGGTCTGTCCTACTCCCTTCATCCTAATTAACCTGTTATATAACCCTTCATGATCTGTCCTACTCCCTTCATCCTAATTAACCTGTTATATAACCCTTCATGGTCTGCCCTACTCCCTTCATCCTAATTAACCTGTTATATAACCCCGTCATGGTCTGCCCTACTCCCTTCATCCTAATTAACCTGTTATATAACCCCCTTCATGGTCTGCCCTACTCCCTTCATCCTAATTAACCTGTTATATAACCCTTCATGGTCTCCCTACTCCCTTCATCCTAATTAACCTGTTATATAACCCTTCATGGTCTGCCCTACTCCCTTCATCCTAATTAACTTGTTATATAACCCCTTCATGGTCTGTCCTACTCCCTTCATCCTAATTAACCTGTTATATAACCCTTCATGGTCTGTCCTACTCCCTTCATCCTAATTAACCTGTTATATAACCCTTCATGGTCTGCCCTACTCCTTCATCCTAATTAACTGTTATATAACCCTTCATGGTCTGTCCTACTCCTTCATCCTAATTAACCTGTTATATAACCCCTTCAGGTCGCCCACTCCCTTCATCCTAATTAACCTGTTATATAACCCTTCATGGTCTCTCCTACTCCCTTCATCCTAATTAACCTGTTATATAACCCTTCATGGTCTGTCCTACTCCCTTCATCCTAATTAACCTGTTATAAACCCTTCATGGTCTGTCCTACTCCCTTCATCCTAATTAACCTGTTATATAACCCCTTCATGGTC
>NW_025549941.1:0-15817 GCF_905237065.1 Salmo salar | reverse complement strand
GACTCCCAATCAGGAACAACGATTCCCAGCTGTTCCTGATCAGGAGTCACAAGACACACACCAAGACTGCCACGTCCCTGACCCCAAAACTACTACACCAGCTCCATCTGCTGGTCAGGACGTGACAGTCTCTCTATAAATATACCTATATATAATATACCTCTCTCTATAGATATACCTATATATACTATACCTTTCTCTATAGATATACTTATATATAATATACCTCTCTCTTTAGATATACCTTTTATATAATATACCTCTCTATATTAAATTACCTAAATATAATATACCTCTCTCTAGAAATATACCAATATATAATATAACTCTCTCTATAGATATACCTATATATAATATACCTCTCTCTATAGATATACCTTTATGTAATATACCTCTCTATATTAATATACCTAAATATAATATACCTCTCTCTACCACCTTCTCTCGACTATAGATGTAGATATACCTATATATACTATACCTCTAGCTATACATACCTCTCTCTGTAAATATACCTATATATAATATACCTCTCTCTATGGATATACCTATATATAAATACCTCTCTCTATAAATATACCTATATATAATATACCTCTCTCCACAAATATACCTATAGATAATATACCTCTCTATAGATATACCTATATATATCATACCTCTCTCTATAAATATACCTATATATAATATACCTCTCTCTACAAATATACCTATAGATAATATACCTCTCTATAGATATACCTATATATAATATGCCTCTCTCTATTAATATACCTATATATAATATACTTTTCTCAATAGATATACCTATATATAATATAGTTTTCTCCAATATATATACCTATTTATAATATACCTTTCTCTATAGATATACCTATTGTGGCAAAGAAGGGGTCGAGTGATAAATGGCAGATATGTGAGGGCAGAACTAATAAACGGGCTCTGCCCGATCACTAAAATGGCCACCCCGATCAGAACTACAGATCACAAAATGGTCGACTGCCAAAACTACAATTCCCAGAAGCAAGGGGAACCCTCAGAAGGTGGAGCTGACCCACAGATAAAAGGTCAAGAAAAACCAGGGAGAGAGAGGGCGGGAAGGATCTATGAACCATAGAGAAAGAGACAATCTACATTGGCTGGATTTACCGTGTACGAGCTGGACTGTTTTGGACTTACCTGTTGGCGTTTAGACCTGGACCTACCGAGAACCAGATTTGTGTACCGAACCCTGCTATCTCTTCGACCTTACCTGCGGCCTGGGTGGACCAGGACAGCGAAACAAACACACAGGTACTGTCATGTTCGAAAGAACTTTCATTCTGGGCTGACTTTGGTGACAGTTTCCCACTTAATTTGTGACAAACGCTCCTAACTTTGAAGAGGTTTGCCACACGTGGTGGAGAATGTGGGTAGTAGATTAACTATACTGCTGGTTAGGTAGGAACATTTTTTTTTTTTTAAATAAAGTTTAGTTAGCACTCCAAAGGGGAGTCAGGTTTATTTGAATTTTTTTTTTGGCTTTGTTTGGTTAGGACAGTTTTTTTCAGGAAAATTAGTATGGAGGGAGCCATACAGGCCCTGTTACAAGCGGCGCGGCGGCCGCCCAACATGAGGCAACTAGAGCTCAACAAATAGCTCATCAGGATGCAATGCGAATGTATCAGGACACGTTACAGGTCCAGCACTGCACCAACCAGCTGCTCAGAGAAGAGCAAGAGAGAAACACCCGGGAGTTAACCTGTTAGGACTAGGGGGCAGTATTGACACGGCTGGATAAAAAAACATACCCGATTTAATCTGGTTACCACTCCTACCCAGTAACTAGAATATGCATATACTTATTACATATGGATAGAAAACACCCTAAATTTTCTAAAACTGTTTGAATGGTGTCTGTGAGTATAACAGAACTCAAATGGCAGGCAAAACCCTGAGACATTTTCTGACAGGAAGTGGATACCTGATGTGTTGTATTACCTTTAAACCTATCCCATTGAAAAACACAGGGGCTGAGGAATATTTTGGCACTTCCTATTGCTTCCACTAGATGTCACCAGCCTTTACAAAGTGTTTTGAGTCTTCTGGAGGGGAGATCTGACCGAACAAGAGCCATGGAACGATGATGGCCCATTAGACACCTGGCGCGGAGTTCATGTTGGGTACCCTCGTTCCAATACGTTATAAAAGAGTATGCATTCGTCCACCTTGAATATTATTCATGTTCTGGTTAAAAAGGCCCTAATGATTTATGCTATACAACGTTTGACATGTTTGAACGAACGTAAATATATTTTTTCCCCTCGTTCATGACGAAGTCCGGCTGGCTTAGATCATGTGCTAACAAGACGGAGATTTTTGGACATAAATGATGAGCTTTTTTGAACAAAACTACATTCGTTATGGACCTGTGATACCTGGAAGTGACATCTGATGAAGAGAATCAAAGGTAATGGATTATTTACATAGTATTTTCGATTTTAGATCTCCCCAACATGACGTCTAGTCTGTATCGCAACGCGTATTTTTCTGGGCGCAGTGCTCAGATTATTGCAAAGTGTGATTTCCCAGTAAGGTTATTTTTAAATCTGGCAAGTTGATTGCGTTCAAGAGATGTAAATCTATAATTCTTTAAATGACAATATAATATTTTACCAATGTTTTCTAATTTTAATTATTTAATTTGTGACGCTGACTTGACTGCCGGTTATTGGAGGGAAACGATTTCCTCAACATCAATGCCATAGTAAAACGCTGTTTTTGGATATAAATATGAACTTGATAGAACTAAAAATGCATGCATTGTCTAACATAATGTCCTAGGAGTGTCATCTGATGGAGATTGTAAAAGGTTAGTGCATCATTTTAGCTGGTTTTATGGTTTTGGTGACCCTGTCTTTGAATTGACAAAACATTACACACAACTCTTGTAAATGTACTGTCCTAACATACTCTAAATTTATGCTTTCGCCGTAAAACCTTTTGAAATCGTAAAACGTGGTTAGATTAAGGAGATGTTTATCTTTCAAAGGGTGTAAAATAGTTGTATGTTTGAAAAATTTGAATTTTGACATTTATTTGGATTCAAATTTGCCGCTCTTGAAATGCACCTGCTGTTGATGGAGTGCACCACGGGTGGCACGCTAGCGTCCCACCTAGCCCATAGAGGTTAAGAGAAGGCCTAAAGGTGCTAGCGGACCAAATTGGGGCTCAGTTACCAGCTGTAAATACCCAAAGGTGGGCCAATCATTTTCTTCAAAAAATTACAGCGCAAGATGATGTGGAAGCATATCTTACCACCTTCGAAAGGACGGCAGAGAGGGAGAAGTGGCCGAAAGAAGAATGGGCAGGGCTTCTGGCACCATACCTGGCAGGGGACGCTCAAAAATCATATTTCGACCTGGAGTTGAAGGATGCACAGGATTACGATAAACTAAAGGGAGAGATTCTGACTAGACTGGGAGTGACTGATACCGTGAGGGCACACCGCTTCCACCAGTGGTCCTACAGACCGGGACAACCCCCCCCGAACACAGATGTTCGACTTGATTCACCTGGCACGGAAATGGTTGCGACCGGAGACCCGTTCGTCCGCCGAGGTCGTCGAGACCATCGTACTCAACCAGTTTCAGCGAGGTCTACCCCAAGAAGTGCGACGATGGGTTGGCCAGAACGATGTACTTTCCGCCGACCATCTCGTGGGCCTGGTTGAACGGTATTGTACGGCAGGAACAGCTGAGCAGGCGCAGGAGGAAAGATTCCCATTCCCCAGGCCTGGGCAAACCAGCGGACAGGGTAAGACTGTCCCAACAGGTGGAGGGGGAGGAGAGCAGCGTGGGGCCATGAGGAAAGAATCAGAATCGGGCCGAGACACTAAGGGAAAAAACGGAAACCGGGACTGGGGGTCGAGGAGGTCTCCCCCCCCGAAACCCTATTATCTGTTACAATTGTAATCGACCGGGACATATTGCAGCCTACTGCCCTATTAAAGAAGAACCAATGCAATGTAACCTCGGTGAAAAAGATGAGATATGGTATGCATGTCCCGTGGTAACCACTGTACTTGAAAGATCAAGAAACAAACATATGTGCAGGGTGAAGGTTGAAGGGAAAGAGGTTGAAGCACTACTGGATTCCGGCAGTATGCTAACCCTGGTCGTTGCAAACCTAGTGCCGACGCATAAACTGGATACAAGTCAGGATATCAGTGTTACGTGCATTCATGGGGATACCCGTCTGTACCCCACAGCCTTAGTGAGCATACAAACAGAGGACAGTCTGCTGGATTATGAGGTCGGCGTGGTCCCAAAGATGCCATATGATGTAATATTGGGTAGATACTTTCCTAACTTTGCGAAGTTAGGCCAAAAGAATGGCATATTTGAGAAGCCAACAACCCTGACCAAGCTGGAAGAAGCATGGGGCCTTCAACCAAGCCCAAGTAAAGAGGTCTCCCAGGGGCCAACCTCACAGGTACTAGTAGGGGAGGATGAGGATGAAGTGGCAAACCTCGTTGATAATGAACAGCCCAGTACTAGTGGGGCTGGGGTCGATCTGAATCCAGAGGATGACTATCTAGAACCAGCAGATCTGGCAGGGTCCATGACTAATTTCGGGACGGCCCAACACCAGGATCCAACCCTGCAGCAAGCCAGAGCAGACGTGCAGGTCGTAGATGGTACTCCCATAAATGATAGGATGATGCCTAATAGTTTTCCCCACTTCATCATGAAAAATGGTTTGGTGTACAGTCTCAAAAATAGGGGTTGATGTGGTGGAACAGTGGTTGGTCCCCACCCGGTACAGGAAGACAGTACTGGATCTAGCTCATGGGCACATCTAGCTCATGGGCACAGACCGGATTGTAAGGAGGTTTTACTGGCCAGGAATTCAGGCTGAAGTGGCTCGGCATTGTGGAGAGTGCCTGGAGTGCCAGGTAACAGCTCCCCGACCAGCGTTTAGAAGCCCGTTAGTGCCACTCCCCATAATCGAAACGCCATTTGAGAGGATAGCGATGGATATAGTGGGCCCACTACCCAAATCTGCCAGAGGGCACCAATACATTCTGGTCATTCTAGATTATGCCACTCGCTACCCAGAAGCCATTCCCCTTCGGACAATGGCTTCCAAAAATATCGCCAAGGAACTAGTGCTATTGTTCACCAGGGTCGGGGTCCCAAAGGAGATCCTTACTGACCAGGGGACCCCCTTTATGTCCCGCCTTATGGCGGACCTTTGTAAATTGTGGCAGGTGAAACAGTTGAGGACATCGGTTTACCATCCACAGACGGACGGGCTGGTTGAGAGATTCAACCGGACCCTGAAGTCAATGCTCAGGAAGGTAATCGACAAGGATGGGAAAAACTGGGATTGCATGTTGCCATATCTGATGTTTGCCATTAGAGGTTCCTCAAGCCTCGCTGGGGTTTTCTCCCTTCGAGCTGGTATATGGGAGGCACCCCCGGGGAATCTTAGACATCGCCCGGGAAACCTGGGAACACCAATCCACCCCGTATACTAGTGTCATAGAGCACGTTACGGCAATGCAAAACAGGATAGCCACAGTCATGCCCATCGTCAGAGAGCACATGAGACAAGCACAAGAGCACCAGCGGCACACTTATAACCGGCAGGCTACCCTGAGGGAATTTCAACCGGGAGATAAGGTGTTAGTGCTGATCCCCACGGTAGAGTGCAAACTACTAGCCACATGGAAAGGACCATATGAAGTACTGGAGAGAATAGGAGAAGTTAATTATCGGATCCGACAGCCAGGTCGACGGCCCCAGGAACAGATATATCACATAAACCTGTTAAAAGCATGGAGAGAGAGAAACACTAATGGTCACGTACCCACACACACTCAGGAGACAGCCGAAGTAAATATTTCACCTACTTTGTCCCCAGCACAAGTACAGGAAGTAAAGACCCTGATCCAGAAAAACAGAGATGTGTTTTCAGAGGTACCCGGCCGAACTGAGGTTACAGCTCATGATATCGTTTCCCTACCAGGGAGAAAAGTGAGCATGAGGCCATATCGGGTACCCGAGGCTCGACAGGCAGCGATTAGAGCAGAGACGGAGAAAATGTTGACAGCTGGAGTGATCGAAGAGTCACATAGTGAGTGGTCTAGCCCAATTGTGATGGTCTCCAAGCCCGATGGGTCTTTGCGGTTCTGTAACGACTTTCGGAAGGTCAATGAAATCTCCAAGTTTGATGCCTACCCCATGCCCAGAGTAGACGAACTACTGGAGAAAATTGGTAAAGCTCGGTACATTACGACCCTGGACCTGACAAAAGGGTACTGGCAAATTCCTCTGACCCCCAGGGCCAAAGAAAAGACAGCCTTTGCTGTCGGTTTGTTTCAATACACCGTCATGCCATTCGGCCTACACGGGGCCCCAGCCACCTTTCAACGGCTCATGGACAAGGTCCTAAAACCGCACCAAGCATACGCCGCAGCTTATTTAGATGACGTGGGGATCTACAGCCCAGATTGGGAATCCCACTTACCCCGGGTACAGGCAGTGTTAGACGCCCTTAGAAAGGCAGGGCTCACAGCGAACCCTGCCAAGTGTTATGTGGGGTTAGAGGAAACTGAGTATCTGGGATACACAGTGGGAAGAGGATTAATCAAACCCCAACGTAAGAAGGTGGAGGCAATTAGAGAATGGCCGAAACCAGTAAATAAGAAGCAGGTTCGAGCCTTCCTAGGGCTGACCGGGTACTACCGGAAGTTCATCCCAAGTTATGCCACAGTGGCCGCCCCACTCACCGACATGACCAGAGCCAGAGGGCCAAACATGGTCAAGTGGGATGAAAGGGCCACCAAAGCATTTAGGACATTACAGGAGGCCCTCTGCTGTAATCCAGTGCTGGTGGTACCAGACTTTGAGAGAGAGTTTGTGGTTCAGACGGATGCTTCAGAGGTCGGCTTGGGAGCAGTGCTGTCCCAAGAGGTAGAAGGGGTGGAACACCCCATCCTGTTTTTAAGCAGGAAGATGGAACCACGGGAAACCAACTACTCAGTTGTTGAGAAAGAGGCGCTGGCAGTAAAGTGGGCTCTGGAAAGCCTGAAATACTACCTGCTGGGGCGCCACTTCACCCTCATCAGTGACCATGCACCACTCACCTGGATGCATAGGGCTAAAGAGAAGAACGCTCGGGGATGCGGTGGTTTTTGAGTCTCCAACCGTTTCACTTTGACTTGAAACACAGAGCAGGAAAGGAAATGGGAAATGTGGATGGGTTATCCCGCATGCACGCATATTTTGCTGCGGTAGCCCGACCTAGGGGGTCGGATCTAGGGGGGAGAGGTGTGGCAAAGAAGGGGTCGAGTGATAAATGGCAGATATGTGAGGGAAGAACTAATAAACGGGCTCTGCCCGATCACTAAAATGGCCACCCCGATCAGAACTACAGATCACAAAATGGTCGACTGCCAAAACTACAATTCCCAGAAGCAAGGGGAACCCTCAGAAGGTGGAGCCAACCCACAGATAAAAGGTCAAGAAAACCAGGAAGAGAGAGAGAGGGGCGGGAAGGATCTATGAACCATAGAGAAAGAGACAATCTACATTGGCTGGATTTACCGTGTACGAGCTGGACTGTTTTGGACTTACCTGTTGGCGTTTAGACCTGGACCTACCGAGAACCAGATTTGTGTACCGAACCCTGCTATCCTTGACCTTACCTGCGGCCTGGGTGGACCAGGACAGCGAAACAAACACACAGGTACTGTCATGTTCGAAAGAACTTTCATTCTGGGCTGACTTTGGTGACAGTTTCCCACTTAATTTGTGACAAACGCTCCTAACTTTGAAGAGGTTTGCCACACTATATATAATATACCTCTCTCTATAGATATACCTATATATAATATAACTCTCTATATAAATATACCTATATATAACATACCTCTCTCTACCTCCTTCTCTCCACTACAGATGTAGATATACCTATATATGATATACCTCTCTCTATAGATATACCTATATATGATATACCTCTCTCTATAGATATACCTATATATAATATAACCTCTCTATAGATATACCTATATATAATATACCTCTCTCTACAAATATACCTATATATAATATACCTCTCTATAGATTTACCTATATATAATATAACTCTCTATATAAATATACCTATATATAACATACCTCTCTCTACCTCCTTCTCTCCACTACAGATGTAGATATACCTATATATGATATACCTCTCTCTATAGATATACCTATATATGATATACCTCTCTCTATAGATATACCTATATATGATATACCTCTCTCTATAGATATACCTATATATAATATACCTCTCTATAGATATACCTATATATAATATACCTCTCTCTACAAATATACCTATATATAATATACCTCTCTATAGATTTACCCATATATAATATAGCTTTCTCTATACATTTACCTATATATAATATACCTCTCTCTATTAATATACCTATGTATAATATGCCTATCTATAATATGCCTATATATTTAATATACTTATATATAATATACCTATATATAATATGCCCATATATAATATACCTATATATAATTTGCCTATATTTAATTTGCCTATATATAATATACCTATATATAATAAACCTATACATAATATACCTATATTTAATAAGCCTATATATAATATACCTATATATTTAATATGCCAATATATAATATACCTATATATTTAATATACCAACATTTAATATGCCTACAGTGGGGGAAAAAAGTATTTGATCCCCTGCTGATTTTGTTCGTTTTCCCAATTACAAAGAAATGATCAGTCTATAATTTTAATGGTAGGTTTATTTGACCAGTGAGAGACAGAATAACAACAAAAATCCAGAAAAATGCATGTCAAAAATGTTATAAAATGATTTGCATTTTAATGGGGGAAATAAGTATTTGACCCCTCTGCAAAACATGACTTAGTACTTGGTGGCAAAATCCTTGTTGGCAATCACAGAGGTCAGACGTTTCTTGTAGTTGGCCACCAGGTTTGCACACATCTCAGGAGAGATTTTGTCCCACTCCTCTTTGCAGATCTTCTCCAAGTCATTAAGGTTTCGAGGCTGATGTTTGGCAACTCGAACCTTCAGCTCCCTCCACAGATTTTCTTTTTGATTAAGGTCTGGAGACTGGCTAGGCCACTCCAGGACCTTAATGTGCTTCTTCTTGAGCCACTCCTTTGTTGCCTTGGCCGTGTGTTTTGGGTCATTGTCATGCTGGAATACCCATCCACGACCCATTTTCAATGCCCTGGCTGAGGGAAGGAGGTTCTCACCCAAGATTTGATGGTACATGGCCCCGTCCATCGTCCCTTTGATGCGGTGAAGTTGTCCTGTCCCCTTAGCAGAAAAACACCCCCAAAGCATAATGTTTCCACCTCCATGTTTGACAGTGGAGATGGTGTTCTTGGGGTCATAGGCAGCATTCCTCCTCCTCCAAACACGGCGAGTTGAGTTGATGTCAAAGAGCTCCATTTTGGTCTCATCTGACCACAACACTTTCACCAGTTGTCCTCTGAGTCATTCAGATGTTCATTGGCAAACTTCAGATGGGCATGTATATGTATTCTTGAGCGGGCGCCAAATGCGGGCGCCTTGCGGGCGCCAAATGTTGTCACCTTCTCACCAAGCTGCTTGGCGATGGTCTTGTAGCCCATTCCAGCCTTGTGTAGGTCTTCAATCTTGTCCCTGACAAGATGGCCATGGTGGAGAGTTTGGAATCTGATTGATTGATTGCTTCTGTGGAGAGGTGTCTTTTTTACAGGTAACAAGCTGCGGTTAGGAGCACTCCCTTTAAGAGTGTGCTCCTAATCTCAGCTCGTTACCTGTATAAAAGACACCTGGAGCCAGAAATCCTTCTGATTTGAGAGGGGGTCAAATACTTATTTCCCTCATTAAAATGCAAATCAATTTATAACATTTTTGACATGCGTTTTTCTGGATATTTTTGTTGTTATTCTGTCTCTCACTGTTCAAATAAACCTACCATTAAAATTATAGACTGATCCTTTCTTTGTCAGTGGGCAAATGTACAAAATCAGCAGGGGATCAAATACTTTTTTCCCCCACTGTATATATAATATGACTCTCTCTACCCGTAAATGTCTTCTTCATACTTTATTTTACTAACTTGAGAAACTTGAGAGCAACTTTTGTCTGATGTCAATGTGCATGATTGACTCAGATGTCTGTGGTAGTGTGTATATCAGCAGTCAGCATTCATCCTGTACTCTCCATGTCATCCTCCTGTCTTCCCCTCTCCCCGGAGTGGTAAACATGATCTGTCAGATAATAATATATACATGAAGATATTTCTATATATATATATATATAATGTGTTGTGGGATGTATAATAATATCTATATATATGAACACTCTCCTGTCTGTCTCAGCTCTCACACACTCTGAGCTTTTATCTCTTTCCTCATGGAGTGTTGACATGAGACGAGACAATGTGTTAAAAGGCGAAGGTAGGCAGATGCAGGGCAATAACTGCTGCTAGAACAAAGTCTAAGACAAACACAATTCCAGACACACTCCTGCCTGCACTCACACATACAGACACACACCACTGCACTCAAAGACTAACTCTTCAACTCCAGCGAGGTCTGGGTTTTGTTGACTAAGCTTCCCTCTCTCATTTACACTACAGTAGGGCTGGGTGATCGATAGGACCACCACGAGGTCTGGGTGTTGTTGACTAAGCTTCCCTCTCTCATTTACACTACAGTAGAGCTGGGTGATCGATAGGACCACCACGAGGTCTGGGTGTTGTTGACTTAGCTTCCCTCTCTCATTTACACTACAGGAGGGTTGGGGGATCGATAGGACCACCACGAGGTCTGGGTGTTGTTGACTAAGCTTCCCTCGCTCCAATCGTGCTGTGATACATTACTGCTTTTTACATCGCTCACCCATAGAGTATGGAACATACACAAAGAGAGAGAGATGGAGCGAGAGATGAGAGAGCAAGAGATGAAGAGAGAGAGAGATGGAGAGAGAGGAGGGAGGGGAGAGGGACAGAGAGAGAGAGAGAGGGAGAGAGAGAGGGAGAGAGAGAGAGAGAGATAGAAAGAGAATGCACACACACCATTTCTCTCTGTTTCTGCGGGGGAATGACCCAGCAGTTTGTAGCCATGTATTGATTGAGATGGTAAGTGGTATTCTGTATCGGACGTTAGAACAACAACACAATGACGCTGGGTATATTATGATGTCACGGCTGATTTCAGGACTTTTCAAAGTTAAGGCCCAAATTGTGTTGGAAATGTTTAGAAAATATCTGTTTGGGGATGTAAGAGGACCTATTTGGGAATTAAGGATGGCTTTAGATTGACCATTTTAAGATAGTCATAATATTTTGAAACTAACTCTATGTTAGTTTGACAATGTTAGGTTAGAGTTAGTTAGATAATATTATGACTATGTTAGTTTTACAATGTTAGGTTAGAATTAGTTACAAAATATTATGACTATGTTAGTTAGACAATGTTAGAATATAGTTAGTTTGACAATATTATGACTATGTTAGTTTGACAATGTTAGGTTAGAGTTAGTTAGATAATGTTATGATATAGTTAGTTGGACAATGTTAGAATAGAGTTAGTTTGACAATGTTAGGATAGTAAGTTAGACAGTTTTAGGATAGAATTGACAATGCTTGGGCATATTGTCACAACAGCCCAGTTAGACATTGTTAGGATATAGTTAGTTTGACAATGTTAGGATACAGTTAGACAGTTGTAGGATAGAAGTGACAATGTGTGAACGTATGGCCACAACAGCCCAGTTCAACAGCAGTGTAATGATTTAATGAACTGGCAGTAGAGATGCTGTTCCTCCAGTGATGCTCCAGTCTGAAGCTGATACATCACTGTGTCTGTTGTTGACAACATCACAAGGACATGCTGGCTGGAATATTTGGCTGTGTGTGTGTTTGGCTGTGTGTGTGTTTGTTGGTGTGTGTGTGTCGGTGTGTTTTGGTGTGTGTTTCATCCAGGTTGGGTGTAATGGGGTTTTAATGGGCAGTGCCACTCTAATGGGCAACCTGGCATCGAGCAGTAGACACACACACACACACACACACACACACACACACACACACACACACACACACACGTACACACCTCCGCCTCCCCATCTGTCCCTCTTTAGGAGTACAGTTCACACAGTCTCTCCTCTTCCTCTCTCCTCTTCCTCTCTTCTCTTTCTCTTTATGTCTGTCTCCTCCAAGGTCATACACATCATCCTTCCAGTCTGTTTCACCTATTTCTCTCTCCTCTCCCTCTATTTCTCTCTCTCCCCTCACAACACAATACACTATAACTCCCTCCTAACTGTAGAGTATAATTCTCTCTTCCTGTAGATTATACCTCTTTCTCGTCTCTCTCTCTCTCTCTCTCTCTTTCTTTCTCTCTCTCTCTCTCTCTCTGTCTTTCTCTCTCTCCCTCCCTCTCTCCCTCCCTCTCTCTCTCCCTCTCTCAATTCAATTTAAAGGGCTTTATTGTCATGGGAAACATATGTTAACATTGCCAAAGCAAGTGAAGTACATAAAAAACAAAAGTGAAATAAACAATAAAAATGAACAGTAAACGTTACACTTACAAAAGTTCCACGTCAAATGTCATATTATGTCTATATACAGTGTTGTAACGATGTCCAAATAGTTAAATAATAATAAATAAATAAATAAATACATATAAATATAGGTTGTATTTACAATGGTGTTTGTCCTTCACTGGTTGCCCTTTTCTTGTGGTAACAGGTCACACATCTTGCTGCTGTAATGGAACACTGTGGTATTTCACCCAGTCCTCTCTCTCTCTCTAGGTATGTTATCCCAGAGGTAATGACACTGTGGTGTTTCACCCAGTCCTCTCTCTCTCTAGGTATGTTATCCCAGAGGTAATGACACTGTGGTGTTTCACCCAGTCCTCTCTCTCTCTCTAGGTATGTTATCCCAGAGGTAATGACACTGTGGTGTTTCACCCAGTCCTCTCTCTCTAGGTATGTTATCCCAGAGGTAATGACACTGTGGTGTTTCACCCAGTCCTCTCTCTCTCTAGGTATGTTATCCCAGAGGTAATGACACTGTGGTGTTTCACCCAGTCCTCTCTCTCTCTCTAGGTATGTTATCCCAGAGGTAATGACACTGTGGTGTTTCACCCAGTCCTCTCTCTCTCTAGGTATGTTATCCCAGAGGTAATGACACTGTGGTGTTTCACCCAGTCCTCTCTCTCTCTCTAGGTATGTTATCCCAGAGGTCAGGAGGTCAGATGCTGGGGTGTATCAGTGTGTGGTCAGGAACAGAATGGGAGCCCTGTTACAGAGGAGAGCTGAGTTGCAGGTCGCCTGTAAGTACACACACACACACCTCTTTCTCTCTCTCTTTATATTTCTCTCTCTTTATCTCTATCTCTCTCTCTCTATCGCTCTCTCTCTCTTTATCTCTATCTCTCTATCGCTCTCGCTCTCTCTTTATCTCTGCATCTCTCTTTATCTCTGCATCTCTCTCTTTATCTCTCTTTATCTCTCTCTCTTTCTCTCTCTGCATCTCTCTCTTTATCGCTCTCTCTCTTGATCTCTCTCTCTTTATCTCTCTCTCTCTCTCTCTCTCTCTCTAGTCATGGGTATCTTTTCTGGTGAGCAGCAGCGTCGTACGGTCAGTGTTGGTCGAGCTGCGGTCCTGAACACTCCAACCGTCAGCTGCTTCCCGAGACCGCAGGTCACCTGGTACAGAGACGGTCACAAGATAATCCCCAGCAACAGAGTGTGAGTACCACTACTAACTTAAACCACAATGTTCTAGTAATGCTCAAATAATGGTCAAAACACAACATTTTCTATTCACCATGTTAGTCAGGTAAAAAAAGAACTCAATAAAGAATCAGAGGTCAACACTTTGTGGTCTGAATGTGATTCAGTAACATATTGTTAGTAGCAGGGTTGGGCCGTATCCACAGTCTAACATTGTTAGTAGCAGGGTTGGGCCGTATCCACAGTCTAACATTGTTAGTAGCAGGGTTGGGCCGTATCCACAGTCTAACATTGTTAGTAGCAGGGTTGGGCCGTATCCACAGTCTAACATTGTTAGTAGCAGGGTTGGGCCGTATCCACAGTCTAACATTGTTAATAGCAGGGTTGGGCCGTATCCACATTCTAACATTGTTAGTAGCAGGGTTGGGCCGTATCCACAGTCTAACATTGTTAGTAGCAGGGTTGGGCCGTATCCACAGTCTAACATTGTTAGTAGCAGGGTTGGGCCGTATCCACAGTCTAACATTGTTAGTAGCAGGGTTGGGCCGTATCCACAGTCTAACATTGTTAGTAGCAGGGTTGGGCCGTATCCACAGTCTAACATTGTTAATAGCAGGGTTGGGCCGTATCCACAGTCTAACATTGTTAATAGCAGGGTTGGGCCGTATCCACAGTCTAACATTGTTAATAGCAGGGTTGGGCCGTATCCACATTCTAACATTGTTAATAGCAGGGTTGGGCCGTATCCACAGTCTAACATTGTTAGTAGCAGGGTTGGGCCGTATCCACATTCTAACATTGTTAGTAGCAGGGTTGGGCCGTATCCACATTCTAACATTGTTAGTAGCAGGGTTGGGCCGTATCCACATTCTAATATTGTTAATAGCAGGGTTGGGCCGTATCCAACATAACTTCATTGCAAGGCCAGACAACCCAGTTCATACAGTTATACAACTATCTCAAAAGGCTACTCACACTCACACCAGGAGGGAGTTCATTGTCTCTGCTGTAATCAAGAAGCTAGAGGGGGTTATTTGTCTCTGCTGTAATCAAGATGCTGGAGGGGGTTGATTGTCTCTGCTGTTATCAGGTAGCTTGAGTGGATTGATTGTCTCTGCTGTAATCAGGAAGCTGGCTCTTTTAAGCTAGACACTTAGCTTGAAAGTTCGCAAACCAAATGCATAGCTGGAGGCCTGAGCTGCATATCATTTATTAGATAGTTAATAACCTTTTACTGCAGCTGTAACTGGACTTTATTTATTACAATAACTCTGATACTAATCAACTGTACAAATACATTTAATGAAATGGATTACACTGTAATGTTTTAGTTCTAAGGGAAATTAAAATAGGCTTACGTTTTTTCTTGGACTTTGTAGAATTATATAAAACATATCCTTCACTCTAAACAAATAACTATTGTCATTCATTTTTTACATTTATATATTTCCATAAATATTTCTTAATGCAATTAATTCTTTACAATAGTTGATGCACTATTTGTCAAGTCTTTATTTATCAAGCATTTATCAAGCATTTATCATTTATTTATCAAGCATTCATTTATCATTTATTTATCAAGCATTTATTTATCATTTATTTATCAAGCATTTATTTTTCAAGCATTTATTTATTATTTATTTAACAAACATTTATTCATACTTTATTTATCAAGCATCTATCATTTATTTATCAAGCATTTATTTATCAAGCATTTATTTATCATTTATTTATCAAGCATTTATTTTTCAAGCATTTATTTATTATTTATTTAACAAACATTTATTCATACTTTATTTATCAAGCATCTATCATTTATTTATCAAGCATTTATTTATCAAGCATTTATTTATCATTTATTTATCAAGCATTTATTTTTCAAGCATTTATTTATTATTTATTTAACAAACATTTATTCATACTTTATTTATCAAGCATTTATAAAGCATTTATTTATCAAGCGTGTTTTCGCACCTTGCAGGTGGATGTGCATCTGATGTATGCTAAAAGGGATGACCGGCAATGTTGACTAGC
>NW_025549940.1:0-5042 GCF_905237065.1 Salmo salar | reverse complement strand
GCCGGCGACCCAAACAACGACGCCGTAGAAGGGGCAGACGGAGCGGTCTTTCGGTCAGGTTCCGTAGACGGGCACATCGCACCGCTCCCGAGCATACTACTCGCCAATGTCCAGCCTCTTGACAACAAGGTAGACAATCCGCGGCAAGGGTAGCTCTTCCAGAGACAACAGAGACTACCGCTTGTTTCATGGAAATATGGCTCACGCGAGACACGCCGAGTCGGGTATTAGTTACCTGGTTTCTTCACGCATTGCGCTGACAGAAACAAACATCTTTCTGGGTAAGAAGAAGGGCGGGGTGTACGCCTTATGATTAATGAGACGTGGTGTGATCATAACAACAACAGAACTCAAGTCCTTCTGTTCACCTGACTTAGAATTCCTCACAATCAAATGTCAATCGCATTATCTACCTAGAGAATTTTCTTCTTGATTATAATCACAGCCAGATATATCCCCCCCCAAGCAGACACATCGATGGCCCTGAACGAACTTCCTTGACTATGTAAACTGGAAACCACATATTCTTGGAGGCTGCATTTATTGTAGCTGGGGATTTTAACAAGGCTAATCTGAAAACAAGGCTCCCTAAATTCTATCAGCATATCGACAGCTCCAGGGCTGGCAAAACCCTGGCAGATCATTGTTATTCTAACTTCAAGGCGCGCATATAAGGCCCTCCCCCCGCCCTCCTTTCGAAAAAGCTGACCATGACTCCATTTTTGTTGTTTCCAGCCTATAGACAGAAACTAAAACAGGAAGCTCCCCGCGCTCAGGTCTGTTCAACGTTGGTCCGGCTCAACGGGAGTCCACGCTTCAAGATTGCTTCATCACGTGACTGGGATATGTTCTGCATTGCGGCTAACAACACCATTGATGAATACGTGCCTGATTCGGGTGAGCGGGTTTATTAGCAAGTGCATTGGCGTATGCCCACCGACAGCGCTTCATTAAAACATTCCCAAACCAGAAACCGTGGGGATTAATGGCAGCGTTTCACGCAAAACCGAAAGCGCGAACCACTGCTTTTAATCTGGCAAGGTGACCGGAAATATGACCGAATACAAAACAGCGAGCTATTCCCTCCGCAGGGCAACCAAACAAGCTAAGCGTCAGTATAGAGACAAAGTATCGCAATTCAACGCTCAGACACGAGAGGTATGCGGCAGGGCCCCCAGTCAATCACGGACTACAAAAGGAAAACTAGCCTCTGTTATGGAGCAGGATGTCTTGCTCCCAGACAGACTAAACAATTCTTGCTCGCTTTGAGGACCAGTGCCAATCGGACACAGCCCACTACCAAACCCGCGGCTCTCTTCACCGCAAGCCAGAGCCGGAGCAAAACATTTAAAACGCGGCAACTCCCTCGCAAGGCTGCAAGGGCCCAGACGGGCATCCCCAGCCACGCCCTCAGAGCATGCGCAGACCAGCTGGCTGGTGTGTTTTACGGACATATTCAATCAACTGCATCCCAGTCTGCCGTCCCCACATGCTTCAAGAGGGCCACCATCGTTCCTGCTCCCAAGAAAGCTAAGTACCGAGCTAAATGACGTTCCGCCATGAAAGCACTCACTTCCGCTATCAAGGAAGTGCTTTGAGAGACTATCAAGGACCATATCACCTCCACCCTACCTGACACCCTAGACCCACTCCAATTTGCTTACCACCCCAACAGGGGTCCACAGATGACGCAATCACACTGCTCCTAACCCATCTGGACAAGAGGCATCCTATGTGAGAATGCCAGTTACTCGACTACAGCTCAGCATTTAACACCATAGTACTCCAAACTCGTCATCAAGCTCCTAGAGGCCCCGCCCCTGTGCAACTGGGTTCTGGACTTCCTGGACGGGCCACCTCCCCAGGTGGTGAGGTGTAGGTAACAAACATCTCCACCCCGGGCTGATCCTCAACACTGGGGCGCCACAAGGGTGCGTCTCAGCCCCCCTCCTGTACTCCCTGTTCACCCACAATTTCAGCAATGCACGCCTCCAACTCAATCATCATCAAGTTTACAGATGACACTAGTGGTAGGATTTGATTAGGCCAACAACGCACGCGACGGCCCGCAGGGAGGAGGTGGGCTCTCGGAGTGTGGAAAGCCAGAAAATAACTCACACTCAACGTCGAAAAACAAGGGGGTGATCGTGGGACTCCAGCCGACAGCAGAGGGAGCACCCCCTATCCACATCGACGTGGACAGTAGTGGGAGAGGGTAGAAAGTTAAGTTCTCGGCGACATGATCACGTGATCAGAGAAATGGTCCAACCAGCCAGACAGCTGGTTAGAGGTAAAGTAGCAGCCTCTTCAACCTCACAGGAGGCTGAAGAAATTCGGCTTGTCACCAAAATTACCTCACAAACTTTTACAGATGCACAATTGAGTGCATCCTCCAAGGGCTGTATCACCGCCTCGGTACGCCAACTCCGCCCCATAACCGTAAGGCTCTCCAGAGGGTAGTGAGAGTTGCACAACGCATCACCGGGTCAAACTACCTGCCCTCCAGGACACTAGACCACCTCGATGTCACAGGGAAGGCCAAAAAGATCACCACCCGAGCCACTGCCTGTTCACCCCGCTATCATCCAGAAGGTGAGGTCAGACACGGTGCATCAAAGCTGGAACCGAGAGACGGAAAACAGCTTCTATCTCAAGGCCACCGACTGTTAAACAGCCATCACTAACGCTGGGAGTGGCTATTGCCAACAT
The DNA here is from genome assembly GCF_905237065.1 of Salmo salar. NCBI lineage: Eukaryota > Metazoa > Chordata > Actinopteri > Salmoniformes > Salmonidae > Salmo > Salmo salar. Next base: position 2,333 of record NW_025549940.1, on the reverse strand, counting down.
ACTGACTTAACTTCCAGCCACTTTAATAATGGAAAAATTGATGTAATAAATGTATCACTAGCCACTTTAAACAATGCCTCTTCATAGAATGTTTACATACCCCACATCACTCATCTCATATGTATATACTGTACTCTATACCATCACTACTGCATCTTGCCATCTTGATGTAATGTACCCCCAGCCACTTTAAACAATGCACTTATATATGTTTTACATATCCTACACTACTCATCTCATATGTATATACTACAACTCTGTACCATCCACTGCATCTTGCCTATGCCGCCTCTATACCACTCACTCATTCATATATTTTGTGTATGACATATTCATTCCTTTACACTTGTGTGTATAAGGTAATTGTTGTGAAAATGTTAGGTTAGATTACTTGTTGGATATTACTGCATTGACGGAACTAGAAGCACAAGCATTTCGCCACACTCGCGATTAACATCTGCTAACCATGTGTATGTGACAACTAAAATTTGATTTGGACCGCTGGGATCCTGGTTGGAAGACGTGCAGAGGCGTTTTGGAGGGCAGGTTGGTTAGGATGATATCTATGAGGGAGCCCGTGTTTAGTTTGTGGTTGTCTGGTAGGTTCATTGATATTTGGGTGAGATTGAGGGCATCAGCTTAGACTGTAGGATGGCCGGGTTAAGCGCACGTCCCAGCTTAGGTCACCAGCAAGCATGAGCTCTGAAGATAGATTGGGGGCAATCATTTCGCATATGGTGTCCAGGGCACAGCTGGGGGGGCAGAAGGTGGTTATAGCAAGGGGCAAACGTGAGAGACTTGTTCTGAACAGGTGGGGATTTTTAAAATAGCTCAACTGGCTTGGTCACAGACCTGGATAGCTTGACATAAACTCTGTGCAGGCTATCTCTGCAGTGAATGCAACTCCGCCTTTGGCAGTTCTGTCTTGTCGGAAAATGTTATAGCTAGGGATGGAACTTTCAGGCTTGGCTGGGCTGTGATTACGGAGAACGCACGACTCCGCACGGGAGACGAGAGATGAGACATAGACTAATTACCTGGATGCCACAAAACTGGGGAGAAAAAAAAAAAAAAGATAATCACTCGCGTGCAGTCAATCGCCCACACGCCCCCATAGCCCCAAACCCTACCTCACAACCCTACCTCATAGCCCCATACCCTACCCATAGCCCCAAACCCTACCCCACCTCACAGCACCATACCCTACCACAGCATACCTTCGCAGCCCAATACCCTACCTCATACAGCCCCATACCCTACCCAAGCCCCATACTACCCACAGCCCACCCCCACAGCCCCCACACCCTGCACCTCTCAGCCCTGTAGCCTATAATATAACCCCACACCCTAACTCATAGCCCTGTAGACCATAATATAACCCCATACCCTAATCATAACCCTGCCACTTAGCCTATAATATAACCCCAAATACCCTACCCATAGCCCTGTAGACTATAAGATAGCCCCATACCCTACCTCACAACCCTGTAGACTATAATATAACCCCATACCCTAACCTCATAAACACTCCACCAATATGACCCCAAGTACCCTACCCCATAACCCTGTGAGACTATAATATAACCCCATACCTGGAGCCTCACAACCCGTAGACTATAATATAACCCAACCCTACATTACTGTAGAGCAGCTAAAAAAGAGAACTTAATATAAATCCCCACACCCTACCCTCATAACCCCGTAGACTATAATATAACCCCACACCCTACCTCAAGCCCTGTAGCCTAATAATATAACCCCATACCCCTACCTCACTAAGGGAGCCCCTGAGCCTATAATATAACCCCATACTCCTACCTCATAGCCCTGTAGACTATACTATAACCCCACGACCCCCCAGATTCAACCCCATACACCCCGTAGACTATAATATAACCCTCCCCCACCCGTTATACACACAGCCCCAGACTAGAGTACAACCCCATACCCTACCTCATAACCCTGTAGCCTATAATATAACCCCATACCCTACCTCAGCCCTGGGTAGAGCTAATAATATAACCCCATACCCTACCATACCACCACTGTAGACTATAATATAACCCCATACCCCACCTCATAACCCTGTAGACTATAATATAACCCATACCCACCTCATAGCCCTGAGACTATAATATAACCCCATACCTCTCCCTGTAGACTAATAATATAACCCACCACCCCTACCTCATAGCCCTGTAGACTATAATATTAACCCCATACCCTACCTCATAACCCTGTAGACTATAATATAACCCGCACTCCCTTACCCTCACAACCCTGTAGACTATAATAATATAAACTCCCATACCCTACCCTCACACCTCTGTAGA
>NW_025549939.1:0-49908 GCF_905237065.1 Salmo salar | reverse complement strand
TTCAGACCTTTACTATGAGACTCAAAATTGAGCCTTAGCATCCTGTTTCCATTGATCATCCTTGAAATGTTTCCCCACAACTTGATTGGAGTCCACCTGTGGTAAATTCAATTGATTCAACATGATTTAGAAAGGCACACATCTATCTGTATATATCCAATACAGTTGACAGAGCATAACAGAGTGGGCACCAAACATGCGGTCATGAATGTCTTAGTTGTCCGGGAGACACTGTGTTGAGGCACAGATCTGGAAGGCACCATAAAAAAATTCAGCATTGAAGATCCCCAAGAATACAAATGTCTCCATTATTCTTAAATATTGGTTAAACTACTCAAGACTCTTCCTAGCTGGACGCCTGGCCAAACTGAGAAATCGGGGAGAAGGGCCTTGGTCTGGGAGGTGACCAAGAACTCCGATGGTCACCGATAGAGCCAAGAGTCTTCAGTGAGATGGGAGAACCCTTCCAGAAGGACAACGCCATCTCTGCAGCACTCCACCAATCAGGCCTTTATGGCAGAGGCCAGACGGAAGCCACTCCTCAGTAAAGGCACATGTTGTGCCCGCTGGAGTTTGCCAAAAGGCACTTTAGTGACTCTCAGACCATGAGAGTCAAGATTCTCTGGTCTGATGAACCAAGATTGAAATCCCAGCAGGACAAAGTCCCGAACTATGCGCACCAGGCGACTGGGTATGGGAAGAGAGTGAAGCAGACCGAAGTGGGCTTAATGGAGGTTGTGTTCCTGATGTCAATCGAGCAGGCTGAGACAAACTCCAGGGTATTCTCTCCATGGTGGGCCAAATGCACACTGACGCAGAAAGGCGAGGGTCCCGGTTCATACTCAGGGTGACAGGTGAGGTGGGTAGAATGGGCCCACTGGAAGAACATCAGAGCGAACAGAATCAGGTATAAAGTGAGACACACCCCTTAAACCTGGAAAGAAATAGGGGAATTACACACAGGACTCCTAGACACTTCTTTATTACTGGTGAAGGAAGGGAGGAATTACACAAGGACTCCCCAGACACACCCCTATTACTGGGTGAAGGAAGGAGAATTACACACAGGACTCCCCCAGACACACCCTTATTACTGGTGAAGGAAGGAGAAATTACACACAGGGGACTCCCTCAGACACACCCCTCATTACTGGTGAAGGAAGGAAGCAACTACACACAGGACTCCTCAGACACACCCCTTATTACTGGTGAAGGAAGGGAGGAATTACACACAGGACTCCCCAGACACTTATTACTGGTGGAAGGAAGGGAGAAATTACACACAGGACCTCAGACACACCTCTTATTACTGGTGAAGTAAGGAAGGAACAACACACAGACTCCTCAGACACACCCCCTTATTACTGGAAAAGGAACAAGGGATTTACACACAGCACTCCTCAGACACCTCATTACTTTTGAAGGAAGGGAGGAATTACATACAGGACTCTGTGACACACCCCCTATTACTGGTGAAGGAAGGGAGAAATTATACCAGGACTCCCAAGACACACCACTTATTACTGGTGAAGGAAGGAGGAATTACACACAGGACTCCTGTTACACCCCTTATTACTGGTGAAGGAAGGGGAGGAAATTACACACAGGACTCCCCCAGACACCCCCTTATTACTGGTGAAGGAAGGGAGGAATTACACACAGGACTCCTCAGACACTTCTTACTACTGGTGAAGGAAGGGAATTACACACAGGACCTCCCAGACACACCCCTTATTACTGGTGAAGGAAGGTAGGAATTACACACAGGACTCCCCCAGACACAGCCTCTTGAGAAGTGTAGTGCTCTAATCCGAGCCAGGTCTTATGCAATTGATCAACATGCAATTTATTAAGTGGGTTTTTTTTTTGCCTTTTTTCCAATGTGGTAAGAAACATGTGACAGATAGCGCTGTTCTTATTTATCACCTACTTATTTAGACAACCATACAGTCTTTGATAATACAGGGAGATGTGTTGGTATTTTGTTACTGCACGGTGCAGTTATTGCCTTCCTCAAACTTATCTTTTGATGTAGATTAGAGAAAGTATTCTGGGAGACAGTACATGTGGTCCTTGGGGCCTCTCTGAGAAAGATAGAGACATCTCTGAATAACTAATATCTCGGTCTCAATGTTTCCCAGGACAGATAGACAGAGTGGGGAGAGAGAGGGAGATACACAGTGAGACTTGAAATGGAGAGGGAGAGAAAATAACACCTGAGAACCTTACATATTTAGGGCCTCCTCCTCCCATCCACAGAAGAAAGGAGAAGTGTGAATGACCGTCTACAGACTTTATTTATCTCTGGTGTCCATGTCACACAGGACAGTAAATATAGACCTTAGGCCCTCGCTGAGAAAGATAGAGACATCTCTTAATATCTATTCTCTCGGTGTCAATGTTTAACAAGAGACAGCAGTTATTCTTTGTGAGGTGCACCGTCTTGCCATATAGCTATCTGCAGTTCATCACAGTTATAGACCTTGTAGACATGAACAGACCGACAGACGACAGTGACGACAGACAGACAGACAGAACAGAGCAGAACAGACCTGCAGAACAGACAGAACCCAGACAGACAGAGCACACGAGACAGACAGACAGTAAGACAGACAACAGACAGACAGACAGACAGACAGACAAGACAGGGAGGTACAGAAGGAGAGAGAGGATGGAGAGATAATATTTGTGAGAACCTCACTATTTAGGCCTCCCCCTCACATCCACAGAAGAAAGGGAAAGTGGATCAAACATCTCTGAATAACTATTATCTCTAGTGTCCATGTCACACAGGATACAGTAACTGAAGACCTCAGGCCCCTCTCTGAGAAAGATAGAGATATCTTTGAATAACTTTATTCTCTGGGGTCAATGTCACACAGGACACAGCATAGTGTATAAAAACTCTACAGCAAGATGCTGACCAACTTACAGGCTGTATGTTCCCAAACTCAGTCCTGGGAACCAAGAGGTGCTCGTTTTAGTTCTTGCTACAACACTACAAAGATAATAATTAACTCTTCATCATCAAGCTGTGATTAGTAGAGATCCATACGTGCATTGATACGTAACTCTCAGAACTGCAGTCATGCTCCTTGAATGTGTGTGTTTGAATTCACAGGGTCCCATTTTACCTCCATGTAAATATATTGTCTTCAATGGCTAATCACATGGTAAGTATCTACACTCAGTGATTAAACTAATATAAACTAAATATACAAACTTCCATCCACTGTGGTAAAACTAAAATAATATAAACTAAATATATAAACTAATCTACATGTGGTTAAACTAAACTAATATAAACTAAATATACAAACTAAACTACACTGTGGTAAACTAAACTAATATAAACTAAATATATAAACTAATCTACACAGTGGTTAACTAAACTACTATAAACTAAATATACAAAAACTAATCTACACTGTGGTAAAACTAAACTAATATAAACTAAATATATAAACTAATCTACACTGTGGTAAACTAATATAAACTAAATATACAAACTAATGTTCACTGCAAGAAACAAACAAAAAATGGTTTCAGAAAAACAAGTCTGTAGTTACATGGCGGTGGTTAGTGTCATACTATTGGTTAAGATAGTTTCCCCTTTAATGAGGTTGACAGTTAAAACTGTCTCTTACATTAGACTGAGTCACACAGAGGCTCCAGCTGGCAGAGAACAGACACAGGCTCAGGATTCACCAGGCTGGGGAGACATAACGGAGACCTGGCTCTGGGCGCAGGCCCTGGACTCACCAGTTTGGGGAAGACCCACTGGATGCCTGGAGGAGGTGGCACAGGAGAGACCAGGTGGAGAGAGACCCACTGAGGACTGGTCCGTGGAGGAGACACGGGCTTGACCAGATAGGGAGACCCACATGGAGTACTGGTCCGGAGGAGGCACGGGCTTGACCAGGATGGGAAGATGCAGGAGGCTTGGTTCTGGGCGTATGCACAGGGGACGTGCAGGGCTGGGAAGACATGCAGGGAGGCCTGTTTCTGGGCGCAGAGCACAGTCTTTACCAGACAATCAGCACGCACCTCAGGACGAGGATGAGACTGCCTCAGGTGACATCATTCCCACGACACGTCATTAGGCGAACTGCCATTTTATGCACCATACTAGCAGCTCTCATCTCTCTCTCCCAATTCCCCATTAATCCCGCCACAGTCTCTGCCTCATATCCTCGCTCACCTCCAATGTCATCCCGACTGGCTCTGGTTCGACCTCAGCTCCACCGACTGTCCCGTGTGCCCCCAATTTTTTTATTGGGGCTGCCTCTCGCTCTCTCTCCTCAATAGCGCCTCTCCGCTCTCGCCGCTTCAATCTCCCACTGCGGGAGGCGAAGTATTCCCCAGCCTGAGTCCATGGTCCCTCTCTGTCCAGGATTTGTTCCCAAGTCCATTCGTCCATAACACTGTACTCCTGCTGCTCCTTCCTCTTCCGCCGCTGGTCCTAGTTTGGTAGGTAATTCTGTAACGGCTGTCTATGGAAGAAGTGGACCAAAATGCGGCGGAGTTAGGGTTCGTCATATTTAATACACGAACACTATGCATTTACAAAAACAACAAAAACTGACAGCCAACACAGTCCTGTCAGGTGCAACCACAATGACAAGCACAATACCCACGAAACACAAAGCGAAACGCAGGCAACTTATGTGTGACTCCCAATCAACCGCAACTCCTCACAGCTGTGCCTGATTGGAAGTCACACGGCAAAATTAACGAAACAATAAAACACTCACTCCTTCTGCCACGCCCCGACCCAACTACACCCTCTACTGGTCAGGACGTGACACCATCACTGGGACCTATGCTCTCGTTGGTTGGCCCTCGACAATTCCTGGTTGCCAAACCCACTGGCTCCAGGTCATCTATAAGTATGTCCTAGGTAAAGCCCTGCCTTATCTCAGCTCACTGGTCACCATAGCAACACCCACCCATAGCACGCGCCTCCAGCAGGTATATATCACTGGTCATCCCCAAAGCCAACACCTCCTTTGGCCGACTTTCCTTCCAGTTCTCGTCTGCCAATGACTGGAATGAATTGCAAAAATCACTGAGCTGGAGTCTTATATCTCCCTCGCTAACTTTAAGGCAATAAATAGACCATAGAGGCGAAATAATTACAATTTAGCATTAACACTGAAGTGATAGATTTGCAGATGATATGTCAAGTAGAGATACTGGGGTGCAAAAGAGAAAGAAAATAAATAATAATATGGGGATGAGGTAGTTGGGTGGGCTATTCATACAGATTGGCTGTACAGGTACAGTGATATGTGAGCTGCTCTGACAGCTGATGCTTAACCTGTTTGGGATAGGGGGCAGTATTTTCACTGTCCGGATAAAAACGTACCCGATTTAATCTGGTTACCATCCTACCCAGTAACTAGAATATGCATATACTTATTACATATGGATAGAAAACACCCTAAAGTTTCTAAAACTGTTTGAATGGTGTCTGTGAGTATAACAGAACTCATTTGGCAGGCAAAAATCTGAGAAGGTTTCATGCAGGAAGTGGCCTGTCTGACAAGGTGTTGTTGTTCTTGCTTCTGTTTATTGAAGAGTCAGGATCTTAGCTGTACTGTGACATTTCCCACGGCTCCAATAGGCTCTCAGAGCCCGGGAAAAACCTGAACGATGACGAGGCAGCCTCTGGCTGAAACACATTATCGCGTTTGGCAAGTGGGCCCATCAGAGTACTATGGAATTAGGCGCGTCCCGATTCGACCCAGTGATATATTTTCCTTCGGCTGTTTATCTAATTGCAGATTCCCGGTCGGAATATTATTCGTTTTTTACGAAAAATTGCATAAAAATTGATTTTAAACAGCGTTGACATGCTTCAAGTACGGTAATGAAATATTTAGAAATCTTTTGTCACGAAATGCGCCCGCGCACGACCGCTATTTACGTTTGGGATAGTGTCTGGGACGCACGAACAAAACGTCGCTGTTGGAACATAACTATGGATTATTTTGGACCAAACCTACATTGTTATTGAAGTAGAAGTCCTGGGAGTGCATTCTGATGAAGAACAGGAAAGGTAAGACCATTTTTCTTATAGTAAATCTGATATTGGTGAGTGCTAAACGTGCTGGGTGTCTAAATAGCTAGCCCTGTGATGCCGGGCTATGTACTTAGAATATTGCAAAATGTGCTTTCACCGAAAAGCTATTTTAAAATCGGACATATCGAGTGCATAGAGGAGTAATGTACCTATAATTCTTAAAATAAATGTTATGCTTTTTGTGAACGTTTATCGTGAGTAATTTAGTAAATTGTTAGTAAATTCACCGGAAGTTTGCGGGGGTATGCTAGTTCTGAACGTCACATGCTAATGTAAAAAGCTGTTTTTTGATATAAATATGAACTTGATTGAACAAAACATGCATGTATTGTATAACATAATGTCCTAGGTGTGTCATCTGATGAAGATCATCAAAGGTTAGTGCTGCATTTAGCTGTCTTCTGGGTTTTTTGTGACATTATATGCTAGCTTGAAAAAATGGGTGTCTGATTATTTCTGGCTTGGTACTCTGTGACATAATCTAATGTTTTGCTTTCGTTGCAAAGCCTTTTTGAAATCGGACAGTGTGGTTAGATTAACGAGAGTCTTGTCTTTAAATAGCTGTAAAATAGTCATATGTTTGAGAAATTGAAGCAATAGGATTTTTAAGGTATTTGAAAATCGCGCCACAGGCTTCAACTGGCTGTTACGTAGGTGGGACGAATTGTCCCGCCTAGCCCATAGAGGTTAAATAAAGGTGAGATTATTTAAAAATATATATAAAATAGAGCTAACAGGGGCCCAAAGGGTCTCACAGGGGACCATAGGGAATAGGGTGCCATTTTGGCCTTGTTGGAACATACTGAAAAGATAAATGGTCTGTTTTAATCAAGAGGCTAATTGATGTCATTTTAATGTTGACATGTGTGAACTGTAACCGACCGTATGTGAACTGGAATTTGTGTGTGTCTACTAAGCCTCTTCTCTTTTCCTGAATAACTCTCTCTCTCTCTCTCTCTCTCTCTCTCTCTCTCTCTCTCTCTATCCATCTCCCTCTCTCTCTATCCATCTCCCTCTCTCTCTCTCGCATGTGTGAACTGTAACCGACCTCTCTCTTCTCCCTCTTTCTCTCCCTCTCTTCTCTCTCTGTCTCTCTCTCTTTCTCTGTCTCTCTCGCTCCCTTTCTGTCTATTGTCATCAAAGATCTCTAACTCTCTCCCCTCCCTCTCCCAAAGATCTCTCTCCGTCTCTCCATCTCCCCTCCCTTTCCTCCCTCTTCCCTCTCTCTCTCTCTCCATCTCCCCCTCTCCCTCCCCTCTCTCTCTCTCTCTGTCTCTCTCTCTCTCTCGTCAGAGTGCATGCTGAAAGCAAGTTGACTCTATAGGGTTTCGGTGTATAAATATTTATATATATTGATTAGTTGAGTTGTTTTAAGGTTGTATTGTCTCACTAATACTAAGTACGTATAGAGGAGGTGTAGAGGCCCCCTCGTGGAGGTGTAGAGGCCCCTCGTGGAGGTGTAGAGCTTGAAAATGTTAGTCGGAGGCATGGGGTGAACATTCCCACTGAGACAGGTTGTTCGGTGGAAGAATGTAGTTTAGCAGTGGGCGCTATCATTGGGTATGATAGCATAACATCAGCCTCAAGGATGAATAGTTCTGTCGTAATTTTCTTAGATTCCTTTGAAAATGTGAATACGATAGTTGAGAGTGGTGTTGTGTTGCCGGAGACCCAGACGTCGGTATTCCCTCTTGTGAATCCGTCGAAGAAAGTTATGCTTTCAAACGTGCCCCTTTTTGTTAGAGAGATGAAGTGTTGGAGAGAGAGTTATCTCATCATGGACAACTTGTTTCTACAGTAAAAGGTTCTTTTTGGATGTAAATCTCCTCATTCTCATAGGAGGTAAGTACACGTGATCTTAAAGAAGGATACTGACCCAACTGAATTTAGCGTTCAGTTTCAAGATTGACGGGTTTGATTATGAGTTCTACTCTTCTACTGAATCAATGAAATGCTTTGGGTGTGGAAGAGAGGGGCATTTGGTTGAGTAATTGTCCAGAGAACGAGCACACAGAGCTGGGTAGCAGCTAAGCGTTGGTGGTGCTGAAGCACCACTGAGAAGGGATGAACAGGCTAAGGGTTCATTAGAAGGGAGAAGGTGGGCAGATGTGATGGGATAAATAGGAAAGGAGAGAGCAATGTGGTTATGGGGACAGTTGTGGTAGAGCAGGGAAAAGGGGGGGTGGAACAGTAGGTGAGACCTGCGATTGAGGTCATTGAGGGGGTGCTGGAGAATGAAATGGGCAAGAGGAGAGTTAAACAATGGAAAATGAAGCAGCTGTTTTCAAAGTACCGAGGAAGAATTTAAGGGGTAGTGAAGGTTCTAATTCCCAGAGGAAGAATTTAAGGGGTGGTGAAGGTTCTAATTCCCAGAGGAAGAATTTAAGGGGTTGTGAAGGTTCTAATTCCCAGAGGAAGAATTTAAGGGGTGGTGAAGGTTCTAATTCCCAGAGGAAGAATTTAAGGGGTGGTGAAGGTTCTAATTCCCAGAGGAAGAATTTAAGGGGTGGTGAAGGTTCTAATTCCCAGAGGAAGAATTTAAGGGGTGGTGAAGGTTCTTATTCCCAGAGGAAGAATTTAAGGGGTGGTGAAGGTTCTAATTCCAAGAGGAAGAATTTAAGGGATGGTGAAGGTTCTAATTCCCAGAGGAAGAATTTAAGGGATGGTGAAGGTTCTAATTCCCAGAGGAAGAATTTAAGGGGTGGTGAAGGTTCTAATTCCCAGAGGAAGAATTTAAGGGGGTGGTGAAGGTTCTAATTCCCAGAGGAAGAATTTAAGGGGTGGTGAAGGTTCTAATTCCCAGAGGAAGAATTTAAGGGGTGGTGAAGGTTCTAATTCCCAGAGGAAGAATTTAAGGGGTGGTGAAGGTTCTAATTCCAAGAGGAAGAATTTAAGGGATGGTGAAGGTTCTAATTCCCAGAGGAAGAATTTAAGGGGTGGTGAAGGTTCTAATTCCCAGAGGAAGAATTTAAGGGGGTGGTGAAGGTTCTTATTCCCAGAGGAAGAATTTAAGGGGTGGTGAAGGTTCTAATTCCCAGAGGAAGAATTTAAGGGATGGTGAAGGTTCTAATTCCCAGAGGAAGAATTTAAGGGGTGGTGAAGGTTCTAATTCCAAGAGGAAGAATTTAAGGGGGTGGTGAAGGTTCTAATTCCAAGAGGAAGAATTTAAGGGTGGTGAAGGTTCTAATTCCAAGAGGAAGAATTTAAGGGGTGGTGAAGTGCCCTAGTAAAATTAGAGAGAGGACAGTAGAGTTCTATGCTGAGCTCTACAAGTGGAATTAGAAAGAGGACAGTAGAGTTCTATGCTGAGCTCTACAAGTGGAATTAGAAAGAGGACAGTAGAGTTCTATGCTGAGCTCTACAAGTGGAATTAGAAAAGAGGACAGTAGAGTTCTATGCTGAGCTCTACAAGTGGAATTAGAAAGAGGACAGTATAGTTCTATGCTGAGCTCTTACAAGTGGAATTAGAAAGAGGACAGTAGAGTTCTATGCTGAGCTCTACAAGTTGAATTAGAAAGAGGACAGTAGAGTTCTATGCTGAGCTCTACAAGTGGAATTAGAAAGAGGACAGTAGAGTTCTATGCTGAGCTCTACAAGTGGAATTAGAAAGAGGACAGTAGAGTTCTATGCTGAGCTCTACAAGTGGAATTAGAAAGAGGACAGTAGAGTTCTGTGCTGAGCTCTACAAGTGGAATTAGAAAGAGGACAGTAGAGTTCTATGCTGAGCTCTACAAGTGGAATTAGAAAGAGGACAGTAGAGTTCTATGCTGAGCTCTACAAGTGGAATTAGAAAGAGGACAGTAGAGTTCTGTGCTGAGCTCTGTGGTGGCTAATTTCCGCATTACCAAATTAGGATTTACAAACACACCAGTCCGAGTTAAAACTACATCTTTAATACTTAAGATACTTTTGCAAAAGTTCTTGACCCCCAATAATGCATTCTCTCGAATGAATCATTTAATGAGGTGATTACAGAATGGCTACAGGGATCTTTTATAGCAACGATACAGCCCCTTCAACGTATATTGACAAACCACAGATACTTAGTAACAGTTCACAAAGGTTACGTTTTTGTATGACAGATATCAATAAAACACATCAGACAGTAACTGCTATGTCAACAGGGTTCATTATACAGACCAGTATCTGGTCTCCTTAGAACCGTCCCTCCCTGGTACGGTATTGAACAGAACTATTTCATCCAATGGCATATATCAATTGTCAACTCTAGATACTCCCATCTCAAGCAAACCCCTCTTGACCCCACTCCTGGACAGGCTCACTGGGGGAGTGAGCCTCTAGGCCATATATTATCACAGGATAAGTGTGAGATCTAAGAGAGGACATACAAGGGTCCATTTACTGCCATAATCCTCCCCACAATAAAGAAAAGGAGGGAGGACTTTCTCAGACATTGTGGAGACAAGTCATTGGTTCCCCATTAATCACGCCATCCCTTCACATGGTTTAAGAAATAGGTAAAGACACATTCCCATGACGACAAGTCTGACCTCTCCCCTCTCTGGGCCCCAAGTGTCTGAGCCCCAGCTAAGGTAGACGTGCAACTGAAAAGACACCAGAGTCCAATGGACACTTTCTAATGACAAGTATCTCACATAACCATATTATACTAATAAAACATCTTAATTATCTATGTTACCCAACTAATTCTGATTCGTCCACGACATTCCCCTCTCAAGGGACTCCGTCCCTTCTAGAGAATCAGAACAGTAACGTTACAGCGGAACCAGTGTCTAAACACAGACTACATCACAACAGAAAAGACAGTCATCCCTCTGTGTCCCCTCTCAACTTAAAAAGAAAATCACCAGATTTAAGAACATTCATTCACATAGAACATACATATATTCTACATAAACCAAAAAATCACAAAACAATAACTAATTGCATGGGGTTCCTGCACATAACATCCCAAGAAACTCAGCACTGTCTCTTATTACCATCCCCCAACATTTACTAAACACTCTTGCAATTTGTCTGGGAAGGTTATGATACACAGTCACCTGCACGAACCCATGAAGATAAACAAAAAATGCATACAGTTTATGAGATTCAAAGCTATATTTTCCATAGACAGTAAAAATCACATAATGAATGCATAATGCAGTGCATGCAACAATGGAGTTTAATAAAATAATCTTTAGTTATCTATCACACTCCAATGGATCAGCATAGTATGTTGGAAATGACTATTTCCATCCCAGAAACTACAATTAGCATATCTTGTTGTACAAATCCAGGTAGTGACTCCTAGTTAAAAATAAAATGTATTCCCCTTGGTGCCTAATGAACATCACCCAAGACAAACATCATGATTCCGCTATTTATAAGGCAATGCCTATAGAGCAAATAGATTAGGATCATTTACACTCTCCAGATCAGAGTTCACCCATGTCATTCACTCATGGCATTCACCCATGGCATGCTTATAATAACCTCAACATCTTTAGTTCATAACAACAATCAAAACAATCAATCCCTAACACATTAATTCCTTCACTCATTTAGATATTAACATACTCAACTCAAATCAATCCTTCAGTTTTAAAATTCATTCAATTTCCAAATAAAATCATAATGAGAACTCAGTTAATTATCCAACCAAAATGACATTGCTCAGTGATTCAAATTTGTCTTATCACTCAAAGTAAAAAACTAAATTTAAACAAACATCAACATTAGCAGAATGTCCATTCATTTTAACATCCAGTATAATTATCCCATAATTTCTACTATTAACAATTTTATCACGATTATTCTACAGATCAGTATCTCAATGCATTCTTAATCTAAATGACTATAATTTTACGTGGTGTAGACCTCTACAATCAACCTGATACCCCAAAAGTCTAAACAGTTTTGGGCACAGTTGACCAAACCCCTCTCCAGGCACTGATTCTTCTGGCGTCCTCTTCGTTCTTCTTCAGATAACTTTAAAGTTCAAAGTGAATGACCCATTATAATGTCCCAATGTCAATGTTTCACCTTAGATGCCCATTATGTCTTGTCCATTCGTCAACCAATATACCAGCAACATAAGAAAAGTTTAGAACAGCACCTTTCCCCATGCTCACTCCACGTGGACTCCTCTCACACTCCTGAGAGAAACATGAGAGAAAAGCAGTTGATAGCTTAGATCGGATACTGTACACCGGTTGCTGGCTTGGCCATTCCTCTCAGTAGAAATGGTTCGGACAGGGCCATATTCAACGCCTTCGTCACTCCTTCTTCAGCCAATTAGAGGGGGTTTGAGGTACACACACTTTTCGGTCCAATTATCTCTTCCATGCATTAAGATACCATCTGATGTCACTTTTCATGATAACCTCGAAAGAACAAATCAGAACAACAGTTTAGTTCAGTTCATTAACTACATGATAAATTATTACTTTTACCAATTATTCTTAATACAAATGTCTAAACATTATTCAAAGAGAATAACAACACATTCTATTGAAACTATTCTTTCAAATTGTTTAATACTTCCCATCACAATTTCAACTTCATCGCAGAGCCACAGAATCAGGAAGTTAGACCTATAACCCATCAGGAATAGAACAGAACAAACAACACAACAATACACTCCTTCACATATCACTCAAGGTGTGTAAACTTCAATCCAAATTTCAAAGAACTGAATCCAAACCCTCAAAGGACTGTATCCTCCCCCATTTTTAACACATAACTCTCCATGAGAGTAATGTATTCAAAAACACTACACAAATCAAAAGATAAAACAAAATGTCAAATAACATAACCAAATGAAAATCACAACTCTGAAAACCTCCACAAAGAAAAAATTATTTACCCATATGGTCATAGGAAAACAGACTTCAAGCAGCCTACCCTTAGTGAAAGGCAATGCCCTATATCACATAGGTCCAAATTACAAATATGTCTAAGAACTTTAAATTCCATCATAATTATACATTTCACGAATTACCTTGAAATCAGAATAACAAATGACCTAAAATGTATTATCCAAATGGCTTTCCCATGAGGCTGATCAGACCACACAGGAAAACCCAGACAAAGGTCATAAGTCAAACCCCTTCACAGAAATGTTTCTTACTATCTTAGACCAAAAAAATTCAAACATCAAACATTTTCTACACGTTGTATCACAGGTTACCCAGAACATTTCATTAACCTCTCTAGGGCAGGCGGGACGAATTCGTCCCACCTACGTAACAGCCAGTTGAATCCTGTGGCGCGATTTTCAAATACCTTAATTAAAAATCCTATTACTTCAATTTCTCAAACATATGACTATTTTACAGCTATTTAAAGACAAGACTCTCGTTAATCTAACCACACTGTCCGATTTCAAAAAGGCTTTGCAACGAAAGCAAAACATTAGATTATGTCAGCAGAGTACCCAGCCAGAAATAATCAGACACCCATTTTTCAAGCTAGCATATAATGTCACATAAACCCAGAAGACAGCTAAATGCAGCACTAACCTTTGATGATCTTCATCAGATGACAATCCTAGGACATTATGTTATACAATACATGCATGTTTTGTTCAATCAAGTTCATATTTATATCAAAAAACAGCTTTTTACATTAGCATGTGACGTTCAGAACTAGCATACCCCCGAAACTTCCGGGAATTTACTATCAATTTACTAAATTACTCACGATAAACGTTCACAAAAAGCATAACAATTATTTTAAGAATTATAGATACAGAACTCCTCTATGCACTCGATATGTCCGATTTTAAAATAGCTTTTGGTGAAAGCACATTTTGCAATATTCTAAGTACATAGCCCAGCCATCACGGGCTAGCTATTTAGACACCCGGCAAGTTTAGCCTTCACCAAAATCAGATTTACTATAACAAAAATGTTAATACCTTTGTTGTCTTCGTCAGAATGCACTCCCAGGACTTCTACTTCAATAACAAATGTTGGTTTGGTCCCAAATAATCCATCGTTATATCCGAATAGCGGCGTTTTTGTTTGTGCGTTCCAGAAACTATCCGAAATGGTAAATCAGGGTCGTGCGATGGCGCAATTCGTGACAAAAAAATTCTAAATATTCCATTACCGTACTTCGAAGCATGTCAACTGCTGTTTAAAATCAATTTTTATGCAATTTATCTCATAAAAAAGCGATAATATTCCGACCGGGAATCTCCTTTTCGGTAAACAGAGGAAAATTCACAAAGACGGGGGCGGCCAGTGCACGCGCCTAATGCCCATTGTCCCTTGATCGGCCACTTGAGAAAGGCGATAATGTGTTTCAGCCTGGGGCTGGAATGACGACATTCAGGTTTTTCCCGGGCTCTGAGAGCCTATTGGAGACGTGGGAAGTGTCACGTTACCGCAGAGATCCTAAGTTTTAGAAAGAGATGTCAAAGAAAGAAAATAAATGGTCAGACAGGCCACTTCCTGTAAAGGAATCTCTCAGGTTTTGACCTGCCATTTGAGTTCTGTTATACTCACAGACACCATTCAAACAGTTTTAGAAACTTTGGAGTGTTTTCTATCCAAAGCCAATAATCATATACATATTCTAGTTACTGGGCAGGAGTAGTAACCAGATTAAATCGGGTACGTTTTTTATCCAGCCGTGTCAATACTGCCCCCTACCCTCAACAGGTTAACAGCAGACTTTACAGCAGTAGAAGTTACAGCAGTAGAAGTTACAACAGTAGAAGTTACAACAGTAGGAGGTACAGCAGTAGAAGTTACAACAGTAGAAGTTACAACAGTAGAAGTTACAGTAGTAGAAGCAACAACAGGAGAAGTTTCAACAGTAGAAGTTACAACAGGAGAAGTTACAAGAGTAGAAGTTACAGCAGTAGAAGTTTCAAGAGTAGAAGTTACAACAGTAGAAGTTACAACAGTAGAAGTTACAACAGGAGAATTTACAAGAGTAGAATTTACAGCAGTAGAAGTTACAAGAGTAGAAGTTACAACAGTAGAAGGTACAGTAGTAGAAGTTACAGCAGTAGAAGTTACAACAGTAGAAGTTACAGTAGTAGAAGCAACAACAGGAGAAGTTTCAACAGTAGAAGTTACAACAGGAGAAGTTACAAGAGTAGAAGTTACAGCAGTAGAAGTTTCAAGAGTAGAAGTTACAACAGTAGAAGTTACAACAGTAGAAGTTACAACAGGAGAATTTACAAGAGTAGAATTTACAGCAGTAGAAGTTACAAGAGTAGAAGTTACAACAGTAGAAGTTACAGCAGAAGAAGTTACAACAGTAGAAGTTACAACAGTAGAAGTTACAGTAGTAGAAGTTACAACAGTAGAAGTTACAACAGGAGAAGTTACAACAGTAGAAGTTACAACAGTAGAAGTTACAGTAGTAGAAGTTACAACAGTAGAAGTTACAACAGTAGAAGTTACAACAGGAGAAGTTACAACAGTAGAAGTTACAACAGTAGAAGTTACAGCAGTAGAAGTTACAGTAGTAGAAGTTACAAGAGAAGCAGTTACAACAGTAGAAGTTACAACAGTAGAAGTTACAGCAGTAGAAGTTACAACAGTAGAAGTTACAAGAGAAGAAGTTACAGCAGTAGAAGTTACAGCAGTAGAAGTTACAGCAGTAGAAGTTACAACAGTAGAAGTTACAGCAGTAGAAGTTACAACAGTAGAAGTTACAACAGTAGAAGTTACTGCATTTTAACACACGTGTGTAAAGATGTCAGACGAAATCTATGAAAACAGCGATGGATTTAGATGCACATTTTTTTTTTAATAAATAAAATAGAGACCATGGATTTAATGATCAAATATACAACAACGAAAGACCCATCATGTCCTGCAAGAAGGATGGAGTTGGTGATCAACATTCAGGTAACAGTTTATCCTGGTGTAGTGCTTGACACTGTCACACACACACACACACACACACACACACACACACACACACACACACACACACACACACACACACACACACACACACACAGAACAAACTTCCTTTTGATATTTTTGGGGACTATCTGTTGTTCCATGTCGTGAATCTGTTATTCAATGTGTTTCTATTGGCTAATAGCAGAAATGCCAAATTCAATGCTTCATGCAATCATTTTTTTTCAATATTTTTTATACATTAACGGGTCTTAAAGTTGTAAATGAAATAGCTAAATAATTCTTGGTATCTTAAAACAATTTCACATGTTGGCTCAGACCCTCCCCCCCCCTCCCCCGGCTCAGACCCTCCCCCATCCCCCGGCTCAGAGACTCCCCCCTCCCCGGCTTAGACCCTCCCCCCTCCCCTCGGCTCAGACCCTCCCCCTCCCGCGGCTCAGACCCTCCCCCCTCCCCCGGCTCAGACTCTAGAGGGTTAAACACTATAATTGCACACACAGTGATTCATTGCAACTTATTATGTGACTTGTTAAACAAATGATTCCTGAGATTTTTTAGGTTGAAGTGGTTGAATACTTATTGAATCAAGACATTTCAGTTTTCATTTTATATAAATATATATTTATTAAAAAACATAATTCCTCTTTGACATGATGGGGTATTGTGTGCAGGTCAGTGACAAAACATCATTTAAAATTCAGCAACAACAAAATGTGGAAAAATTCACTTTTCTGAAGGCACTAGCTACCTCTATTACCTCGTACCCCTACACATCAGCTTGGTACTGGTACTCCCTGTACATAGCTACCTCTATTACCTCGTACCCCTACACATCAGCTTGGTACTGGTACTCCCTGTACATAGCTACCTCTATTACCTCGTACTCCTACACATCGGCTTGGTACTGGTACTCACTGTATATACAGTGCATTCAGAAAGTATTCAGACCCCTTGACATTCCACATTTTGTTACGTTACAGCCTTATTCTAAAATGTATTAAATGCACATTTTTCCTCATCAATCCACACACAAACCCACCTAATGACAAAGCAAAAACAGGTTTAGAAATGTTTGCAAATTTATTACAAAACAAACACAGAAATACATTATTTCCATAAGTATTCAGACCCTTTACTATGAGACTCAAAATTGAGCTCAGGTGCATCCTGTTTCCATTGATCCTCCTTGAGATGTTTCTACAACTTGATTGGAGACCACCTGTGGTAAATTCAATTGATTCAATATGATTTAGAAAGGCACACATCTGTCTATAAAATGTCCCACAGTTGACAGAGCATATCAGAGCAACAACCAAACCATTAGGTCGAAGGAATTGTCTGTAGTTGTCCTAGACAGGACTGTGTTGAGGCACAGATCTGGGGAAGGGTACCATAACATTTCTGCAGCACTGAAGATCCAGAATCACACAGTGGCCTCCATCATTCTTAAATGGAAGAAGTTTGAAACCAACAAGACTCTCCTATACTGAGCAATCGGGGAAGAAGGGCGTTGGTCAGGAGGTGACCAAGAAACCGATGGTCACTTTGATAGAGCTCTAGAGTTCCTCCATGGAGATGGGAGAACCTTCCAGAAGGACAACCATCTCTGCAGCACTCCACCAATCAGGCCTTTATGGTAGAGTGGCCAGACGGAAGCCACTCCTCAGTAAAAGGCACATGACAGCCCACTTGGAGTTTGCCAAAAGGCACCTAAAGACTCTCAGACCATGAGAAACAAGATTCTCTGGTCTGATGAAACCAAGATTGAACTTAGTGACAAAGTCAGGAGCTTTGTGTGACCAGGGGCGACTGGGTATGGGAAGAGGGTGAAGCAGACCGGAAATGGGTTTAGTGGAGGTTGTGTTCCGGTCACAGACCGAGCTGGCTGGGACAAACTCCCGGGCATCTCTCTCCATGGTGGGCCACTAAAAGCACTGATGCGAGGGTCCGGTTCATACCAGGGTGACAGGTGAGGTGGGTAGAATGGCCCACTGAAGAACATCAGAGCGAACAGAATCGGGAGCAAATAGAGTCGGGTCAAGCTGGTTCTGCTGAGCCTGGCGGATACGGGACTCGATCTCCAGGGGACGACAGCAACGATGCACAATGGAATGTTGTTCGGAACCAGTGTTGTCGGTGGTGAACTGGCAGGACAGGGCATCAGGCTTGGTATTCCTAGAACCGGGGCGCTAATTAAGTGTGAAATTGAATCTACCAAAGAACAAGGCCCATCTGGCTTGCCGGGAGTTCAGAAAATTGGCTGTCTGAATGTAGGACAGATTTTTGTAGTCTGTCCACATGATTAAGAGGAGTTCAGAGCCCTCTAGCCAGTGATGCCAAGCCTCAAGAGCTAGCTTAACTGCCAGGAGTTCCTGATTATCAACGTCAAAATTCTTCTCTGCAGGTGAGAGCTTACGGGAAATGAATGCACATTTTTGGAGCTTCTGATCAGAGCACCTACCCCAGTGTCGGAGGCGTCCTCCTCCATGATGAACTATAGTTCTGGGTCTGGCTGAGTGAGGACCGGAGTGGAGGTGAAGTGGTGATTGAGTTCAAGGAACGCTGCCTCTGTCTCATCTAGTTGCGGATGAAACGTCTGTAAAAATTGGCAAACCCCAGGAAATACTGTAGCTCCTTCAGGTTAGAGGGCGCAGGCAACTCTGACTGCCATGTCTTGGCGGGGTCCAATAATATAACCCAGGAAAGACACAGAGGAAGCATGGAACTCACATTTCTCAGCTTTGACAACAAGCTTATTCTCCCACAGCCGTTGGAGAACTTGGTGAAAGTGTTGCTGGTGAGCCTCAGGGTCCTAAGAAAAATCTAAATGTCATCGAAATAGACAAAAATGAAGCGTCCAATCACGTCCCTCAACACGTCATTGTATTAGGTTCTGGAAACCAGCAGGGGCGTTAGTAAGACCAAAAGGCATGATCAAACACTCAAAGTGGCCAAGTGGTGTTTTAAACGTAGTTTTCCACTCGTTCCCCTCTCTGAAGCGGACAAGGTGGTAGGCATTCCGGAGGTCCAGTTTGGTGAACACAGTGGCACCATGGAGGGCGGGGCAAAAGCAGAACTGATGAGTGGCAAAGGATACTTGTTCTTCACTGTGATATTATTCAGCCCACGGAAGTCAATGCACGGCCTCTGTGACCCATCATTCTTATTTACAAAGAAACACCAGCACCCACGTGAGGGGAAGAAGGCCTGACATGTCCTGCAACCAGGGAATCCTAGATGTTCTTCTCCATAACCTCTCCTGCTTGGGGCGAGAGAGGTTATATAACCGGCTACAGGGGAGAGGAGCTCCAGGCTGGAGGTCAATGGTGCAGTCGTACGGCCGATGAGGCGGCAGAGACAGGGCGTGGTGCTAGCTGAACACAGGAGCTAGATTGTGACACACTGGAGGAACTGATGACAGGTCTGGAAGTTCTGGAATGAACTGGGGCAAAGACAAGGCATGGGCAAGGGCAGAATGTAGACAATTTGAGTGAGAGCAGGCAGAGGAAAAGCCTGGCTCTGCCACGCGAGGGCGCCCGTCAAGCAGGGTTCTGGGGGGAGATGGGCCGGCGATTTGGCTCAACAGTATATCCCCCACTACTGCTGAGCACCACTTTTGCTGGACGCAGGGAACAAGTGGAGACAAAGTGACCAACCTGGCCACAGAACAGGCAGCTTCTAGTGCTGATTTGCCGCTGCCTCTCCTCTGAGAGAGACGGGCCCGGCCGAGCTGCACGGAGGCAGCCAGTCAGGAAGGAAATCTTGACATGTTCGCTAGCATAAGAGTTTGGCTGCTGGTCGAATACCAGTGAACATTGTACCAAAAAGGCTCTGTGTGTAGATTGATGAAGACAATTTCATGGATGAGGGAAAAAAAATCAATTGAATCCATTTTAGAATAAGGCTGTAACGTAACAAAATGTAGAAAAAGTCAAGAGGTCTGAAAACTTTCCAAATGCACTGTAGCCATGTTATTTTGACTTGTTATTCTTCTTTGTTAATTCACTGGGTTCTTATTTATTGTGACACTTTTTTAAATGTTGTATCTTTAACTCTGCATTGTTGGAAAAGGATCCGTAAATCAGCATTAGCATACACCTGTTGTTTACGGGCGATATTCTGTAAGAGGTTCTGGAAGTCAAGCAGTATAAAATGTGAGGTTTTGGAACTCAGGTCTGGTGTTCTGTTCCGTGTGTATTTCTCTCACTGATTCAAAGAGCAAAAGGACACAAAAGCAGACGCCAATACAACGCTGATAAATAGCAAGTTCTTATGGTAATCATTTGTGCTTCAGGGGTTTTGTCAGTGGTGGAAGAGATACTCTGGAGCTGCTGCAGTGTGTCTGGGGCTGCTGTGTGTTATACTGGCTGGGATCATAGGCCTGTTACTCTACCGTGAGTTTGATATGTTCTCACTCAAACATTCTTCATCATCAGTTGTGTAACAACCAGGGTTCAATTCCATTTCAATTCCAGTCAATTCCATTCAGAAAGTAAGCCAAATTTAATTTCCAAAAATTGGAAATCAATTGGAATTCCAGTGTATTTCCTGAATTGACTGGAATTGAATGCAACTGACCCCAACCTTGGTAATGTCTGATTAACTTTTCCACTGTTACCTTGTTCAATGATCTCCTTATTTCAGAGAGAAACCAACTGACCAGTTATAACAGCCTGACCAATGAGCAAGACCAGTTACAGACCAGCGACAGCAACCTGACTGCAGAGAGAGACCAGCTACAGACTAGCAACAACACGCTGACCAAAGAGAGAGACCAGCTACAGATCAGATACAACACCCTGACCAGAGAGAGGGACCAGCTACAGACCAGATACAACTCCCTGACCAGAGAGAGAGACCAGCTACAATCTTTAGTTGAGAAAGGTGAGTCAAATTGTCTCATGACTGTTCTGTTTGACAGTCTCTGTATCAGTTCACATGTCACTTACAGACAGGAAGTTAACTGATATTAAATGAAAAATGATGTCACGCTCGTCGTGTATATAGTGGACCAAGGTGCAGCGGGTTGAGTGCTCATCTTAACTGTTAGTGTGAACACGTAACAAACAAAACAAGAAAAAAACGATTGAACAGTCTTGTAGACACATCAGTACAAAGAACAACCTCCCACAAAGGGACAGGTGAAAACATGGCTACCTAAGTATGACTCTCAATCAGCAACAACGATGTACAGCTGTTCCTGATTGAGAGCCATACCAGGCCTACAAAGAAATACACAACATAGATGGATCATAGAAAACACAACATAGAACAATGACAAAAAACCCCGGAATACATAAACCAAACACACCTCTACCAACACACACACCCCGAACCATATCAAACAAATACCCCCTGCCACGTCCTGACAAAACTATAATAACAAATAACCCCTTTACTGGTTAGGACGTGACAAATGATGCTTCCAAACCGTCCATTAGATAGTGCCCTGTCTTCCTTGAGTGTCTGATTGATACTTAATTCAATGTTGTATTAAAGTGACTAAAGCAAGAAATGTTCAACTTACAGTGTGTCCTCAAGGATGGAAAAAGCTTGGTAGCAGTTGTTACTACGTCTCTACTGAGTACAAATCCTGGGAGGAGAGCAGACAGGACTGCAGAAATAGAGGAGCACACCTGGTGGTTATCAACAGCCAAGAGAAACAGGTGTGTGTGTGTGAGGTAGAGAGAAAAAGAGTGATAGAGATAGCGAGCAGTAATGGGTATGTTTTAACAATGTTGTCTCTCTCCTACAACTACAGACATTAGTCAATTGGTTATGCGGGGTAAAGAACTATGTCTGGATTGGTCTGACTGACTCTGTTTCTGAGGGGACCTGGAAATGGGTGGACGACACACCACTGACCACAAAGTAAGACATTCATGAATTCTGTGTCACTATGACATCACTGTCTGGAGTAGTAGGTTCAGAGTGGACAGCCTGATTATATGTGTTGTTTCTCCTACAGGTATTGGAACAGTGGACAGCCTGATTCTATGTGTTGTTTCTTCTACAGGTATTGGAACAGTGGACAGCCTGATTCTATGTGTTGTTTCTCATACAGGTACTGGAACAGTGGACAGTCTGATTATATGTGTTGTTTCTCCTACAGGTATTGGAACAGTGGACAGTCTGATTCTATGTGTTGTTTCTACTACAGGTGTTGGAACAGTGGACAGCCTGATTCTATGTGTTGTTTCTCCTACAGGTATTGGAACAGTGGACAGCCTGATTATATGTGTTGTTTCTTCTACAGGTATTGGAACTGTGGACAGTCTGATTCTATGTGTTGTTTCTCCTACAGGTATTGGAACAGTGGACAGTCTGATTCTATGTAATGTTTCTCCTACAGGTATTGGAACAGTGGAGAGCCTAATGGTGGAAGAGCTGAGAACTGTGTATATTTCTACTCCTGGTCATCAGACACAGGAGAATGGTGGGACTATGACTGTTCCCATCAATACAGATGGATCTGTGAGAAATAGGATTCATCCTCGGTACTCTCAACTGCTAAATAGGATTATGATAAGTACTATCAATCGTAAACTATTTTCTGCTTATTCTATTTACCTTGTCAAGTACATACAATATATTACGATGCAAATGTATAATACATTATAATAAAAATAACTAAAAATATACAATAACAATACAATGAACTGATAACAGAATAACTTTTCTGTCTGTTGTTGTGGAAATTCACCACTAAGGACTCAAATTCAAAGGAAATGAATCAATCTTTATTATCTCAGTCATCGAGGTTCACTGACTCAATACAAGGCTGATGTTAATTTTTATTTGTATTACTTTTTAGTTTAGTCTACTTGCTAAATGTTTTTGTGAACTCTTCTTGAACTGCACTGTTAGTTGAGGGCTTGTAAGTAAGCATTTCACGGTAAAGTCTACACTTCTTGTATTCGGAGCATGTGACTAATAAAGTTTGATTTGATTTGAGACCCTTTATACTGCGACACAAACAAGTCCTATAAGCACGGTTGGTTCCTGCATGAGACTGACTGATACCACACCAGGCGTCTTACCTTGAAACTGAGATACTCCTTTGGGTTCCCAGAACAATGTTCTGGGCGCACTAAGGAATTGCATGGACAGTGTAGTGTGGATTCCTCCCATGTACAGTCAATCAGTCACTCGCATGAATCCAACCAAGATGGTTATTAGAAAAGCAGCATTATTCTATACATACGAGTGGATAAACACAGAGAATGTCAGACTCTACTGTATAATAGTTGATCTAACATGGAGCCTAGAAGGACTGTTCTCTACTGTATAATAGTTGATCTAACACGGAGTCTAGAAGAACTGTTCTCTACTGTATAATAGTGGATTTAACATGGAGTCTAGAAGGACTGTTCTCTACTGAATAATAGTTGATCTAACATGGAGTCTAGAAGGACTGTTCTCTCTGCTGTATCATATAATCTCTGACACTTTTAAGACTGAAAATGTGAATGTACTATATATGAGGTTTCAGTTACGACCCATGTGCAGACTGTGTAGAGGTAACAATGTTTATTGTAACAACAGGGGCAGGCAAACGACGGGTCAAGGCAGGCAGGGGTCGATAATCCAGAGTAGTGGGGCCAAGGTACAGGACGGCAGGCAGGCCCAGGGTCAGGTCAGGCAGAGGTCGGTAATCCAGAATGGGGGCAAAGGTACAGGACGGCAGGCAGGCTCAGGCAGAGTGGTCAGGCAGGCGGGCTCGGAGTCAGGACAGGCAGGGGTCAAAACCAGGAGGGCCGGAAAAGAGAGACTGGAAAAAAGCAGGCGCTGAGACACTAAACACGGGTAGTCTTGAACAAACAAGATGTACTTGCACAGACAGAAAACACGGTGTCATGACGTTGCCCACTTTGGGTTTTCTATGCACCATCCCCCTATCTCCCCCTTACTCGGCCCTGTGAGAGAGGTCGTAAATTCCTAAGAAAATGTCCTGCCTCATGGCCACAGTATACAGAGAGAGTGGGTTTCATAGAAAGAACCTAGGAATTCTTCCACCTCACCGGACTGGAGAACCGAATGACATTTATGTTCTGTAGAAGGTATAAAAGATCGGTGAAGAATCCAGCTACGAACTGGTCCGTTTGGTACACTTTTTGTGAAACTCATGAGAGACAATACGGCCACATTACCATGGCTCTGTTTATATCATAGCCTCAGTTGTGAGATTTACATCTAATGGATGTACAAAATTAATGAATAAGGATAAAGCTATTTGGAATATGTTGGGATGCTTGTAAGATGTTAATGTGAGAGAATTGTATTTTCTGTTTAGAGTTTTACCAAGTCATCGGCACGCCCCCATGAACAGACGGGACCTGGCGTCATGAGACAGACTTTTTCTGTCATTCCGAATATAACCCCCACCCAGGGTTTCTATCACCAGACCAGCTTACATCGAGAACGAGAGGGCCAAGGTTTGACCATGCATTCCTCGTTCGGAACTTTAACCATACCACGTGGTTAAACTCTTAGACTATAGATACCGACAGAATAATAACAAGTCTTTGATATTAATTACTAGTCTGCAGCTAGGAATTTGGTATCATTGAATGTGAAGACCGATGAAACATCCATCCTATAACGACATTAATGAATGTCACTTTGAAATATCCATTCTAAATGAGAGAGACAGAGAACGCGAGGACAAAATTCTCCAACAGAACCAAACTCTCCAACAAAGATCCCGACGACACACTGAGCATAAATATATATATTGATTGCAATTGTTCCCGAATGAGTGAGCGTTCATGTGCAAACGATTAGCATTTCAATTGTTAATATTTATCAACTCTGTAGTGCCTTCTCAGCTGACCCACACTCCCCTTTTGTCTAACAAGCCGCCATGCCGGTTTAGCCCACTAGAGCACCTTCCTTTATCATTTCTTTGTAACGATACCTACTGTTATGCATTTCTGTGAATTACTTAGATTAGTAAATAAATGATTTTAAGACAATTGATATATGGATGACTCATAGTGAAGACTGGGTTCGTGCAGATAACCAACAATTTACGACGTTTGGAATGTGACTGACGAGGTAAATAACACATCATTAACCTCTCTGGGCTAGGTGGGACGCTCGCAGTCAGTTGAATCCCGTGGCGCATTATTCAAATACCTTAGAAATGCTATTACTTCAATTTCTCAAACATATGACTATTTTACAGCATTTTAACCTGTTAGGGCTAGGGGGCAGTATTGACATGGCTGGATAAAAAACGTACCCGATTTAACCTGTTAGGGCTAGGGGGCAGTATTGACACGGCTGGATAAAAAACGTACCCGATTTAATCTGGTTACTACTCCTGCCCAGTAACTAGAATATGCATATAATTATTGGCTTTGGATAGAAAACACCCTAAAGTTTCTAAAACTGTTTGAATGGTGTCTGTGAGTATAACAGAACTCCTACGGCAGGCCAAAACCTGAGAAGATTTCAAGCAGGAAGTGGCCTGTCTGAGAAGTAGTGTTTCATCTTGGCTCTTTTTATTGAAGACTCAGGATCTGTGCAATAACGTGACACTTCCTACGTCTTCCATAGGGTCTCAGAGCCCGGGAAAAGTTGAACGATATCGAGGCAGGCTCTGGCTGAAACACTTTATCGCTTTTGGCAAGTGGCCACTCAGAGTACTATGGGCTTAGGCGCGTGCCCGCTTCGACCGAATGCTTTCTTTTCCTTTCTCTGTTTATCTAAACGCAGATTCCCGGTCGGAATATTATCGCTTTTTTATGAGAAAAATGGCATAAAAATTGATTTTAAACAGCGGTTGACATGCTTCGAAGTACGGTAATGGAATATTTAGAATTCTTTTGTCACGAATTGCGCCATGCTCATCACCCTTATTTAGCCTTTAGGATAGTGTCTAGAATGCACGAACAAAACGCCGCTGTTTGGATATAACGATGGATTATTTTGGACCAAACCAACATTTGTTATTGAAGTAGAAGTCCTGGGAGTGCATTCTGACGAAGACAACAAAGGTAATAACATTTT
This sequence comes from Salmo salar, assembly GCF_905237065.1. Lineage (NCBI taxonomy): Eukaryota > Metazoa > Chordata > Actinopteri > Salmoniformes > Salmonidae > Salmo > Salmo salar. Next base: position 23,958 of record NW_025549939.1, on the reverse strand, counting down.
TCTTATAGTAAATCTGACTTTGATGAGTGCTAAACCTGCTGGGTGTCTAAATAGCTAGCCCTGTGATGCCGGGCTATCTACTGAGAATATTGCAAAATGTGCTTTCACCCGAAAAGCTATTTTAAAATCGGACATATCGAGTGCATAGAGGAGTTCTGTATCTATAATTCTTAAAATAATTGTTGTGCTTTTTGTGAACGTTTATCGTGAGTAATTTAGTAAATTCACCGGCAGTGTTCGGTGGGAATGCTAGTCACATGCTAGTCACATGCTAATGTAAAAAGCTGGTTTTTGATATAAATATGAACTTGATTGAACAAAACATGCATGTATTGTATAACATAATGTCCTAGGGTTGTCATCTGATGAAGATCATCAAAGGTTAGTGCTACATTTAGCTGTGGTTTGGGTTTATGTGACATTATATGCTAGCTTGAAAAATGGGTGTCTGATTATTTTGGGCTGGGTAATCTGCTGACATAATCTAATGTTTTGCTTTCGCTGTAAAGCCTTTTTGAAATCGGACAGTGTGGTTAGATAAAGGAGAGTCTTGTCTTAAAATGGTGTAAAATAGTCATATGTTTGAAAAATTGAAGTTTGGGGATTTTTGAGGAATTTGTAATTCGCGCCACGCCTATCATTGGATATTGGAGCAGGTGTTCCGCTAGCGGAACGTCTAGATGTAAGAGGTTAAGCTCCAAAACATGTATATAAAGTTTCAGAGCTCTAGGTCTGACGGTTCTTTGATAGTTTGAACGAAGGTAACTATTGCAGTCTCTATGTGTCTGTTAGCCTCACACTGTGTCACTCCCCATTGACTGTGTGGGTGTGTGAGTTCCGAAAATCACAGAAATCACGTAGAGCTCCGAAACCCGCCTTAACTTCACTATGGTAGGGGAGCAGCAGCATTTGGAATTTTGGATGAAAAGCGTGCCCAAATTAAACTGCCTGCTACTCAGGCCCAAAAGCTAGGATATGCATATAAATGGTAGATTTGGATAGGAACCATTCTAAAGTTTCCAAAACAGTTAAAACAATGTTTGTGAGTATAACACAAATGATTTGGCAGGTGAAAACCTGAGAAAAATCCATCCAGGAAATAGGATTTTGTTATTTTTGTAGTTTTCTATTCAATGCCATTACAGTATCCATTGACTTAGGACTCAAATTGCAGTTCCTATGCCTCCCACTAGATGTCAACCGTCTTTAGAAATTGTTTCAGGCTTGTGTTCTGAAAAATGAGGGAGTAAGACCAGTCTGAATGACTGGACCCTAAAGTGTCACAGAGCTTTTTCATGCGCAATCCCGAGAGCACGCCATTCTTGTTTACCCTTTATATTGACAACGTTATTGTCCGATTTAAATATTATCGATTATTTAGGCTAAAAGTATTGAATATAAACATTGTTTGACATGTTTCTATGAACTTTACGGATACAATTTGGATTTTGTTGTCTGCCTGTTGTGACTGCGTTTGAGCCTGTGGATTACTGAAGAAAAGGCGTAAACAAAACAGAGGTTTTTGGATATAAAGTGAGACTTTATCGAACAAAACAAACATTTATTGAGTAAATGAATGTCTACTGAGTGCAACCATATGAAGATCTACAAAGGTAAGTGATTAATTTTATCTCTATTTCTGACTTGTGTAACTCTTCTACTTGGTTGGTTACTGTTTGTAATGATTTGTTGCTGGGCGATGTTCTCAAATAATCGCATGGTATGCTTTCGCCGTAAAGCCTTTTTGAAATCTGACACGATGGATGGATTCACAAGAAGTTTATCTTTAAACCTATGTATAACACTTGTATGTTTTCAGAATTTTTATTATGAGTATTTCTGTTTTTGAATTTGGCGCTCTGCAATTTCACTGGATGTTGGCCAGGTGGGACGCTAGCGTACACTAGTGAGGTTAACGGATTCTTCTGAACACTCTGCAACTGGATCTATAACTTTTTTGAAAAAACCCACATTTCTTTATCGATCACCGAATGTACATTGAATTATTTCTCGTAAATTACAATAGATAAATGGCTGGTTCTTTTTTTTCCTTACACCGTAGGTTCATGTACTTTGACGTGAAGCGGTCACATTAGCGCTATATTGCCATTTTTGACCTTTAATCCCAGAAAATGGGCCTTAACTCAAAAAAGCATTGAGGCCTCGACGCCATCTTGTTTCTGGGCTAAATGCCCATTTGGCCAAACCTGTGCTCACCAAGTTTTGTCTTCGAAGTCTTTTCCATTTAGGAGAAACGGCCATGTCCAGTAAAAATGAAAAAAAAATGCATGAAATGAAATGTATGCATTCACTAGTGTAAGTCGCTCTGGATAAGAGCGTCTGCTAAATGACTGAAATGCAAATGTAAAAATGTGAATTTGTTTTGTCCATTTGCAATAAGTCGCCATCTGGTGGAATGTTCCCGAACAGCGGAATAATGACCAAAACTTTTAGCTTTTATAAAACGGAAATCAAATGTCAGAGAGATTTTATTTGATGACTTCCTGGAAGATCCGGCCCTGGGGCACGACCTGAGGCCGTCGGCCTATTTTAATAACACACGCGGACGTCTAGTAATGGACCGAACATTTGCAATATTAGGACATACTAATCAACCATACGGGTAATGCCATCGGCGTCCCTTATGTAGGGAAGAGACTGTCCCTGTCAACCATGGTTACAAGGAGAGGATACTATAATATAATGGTGTTGGGTCTGTAACTAACAGACACTATATAGTATCCCCTCTTCATGGTTACAGACCCAACAACATTATATAGTATCCCCTCTTCATGGTTACAGACCCAACAACATTATATAGTATCCCCTCTTCATGGTTCAGACCCAACAACATTATATAGTATCCCCTCTTCATGGTTCTAGACCCAACAACATTATATAGTATCCCCTCTTCATGGTTACAGACCCAACAACATTATATAGTATCCCCTCTTCATGGTTCCAGCCCCAACAGCATTATATAGTATCCCCTCTTCATGGTTATATGTTGTGCTGTGCTCACTTGAACAGGAAGGTGGCATGGCAGTCCTTCTTGTGTGCAAAATTCTGTCATAAAATGTGCTTTCAAGACAACTGGGAACTTGAAAAAAGAAGTTGAATCGTGACGTCAGTGATCTTCAGGTCGGAGCTCAAGAAAGAGTTCCCCGTTTGGAATTCCTAGTTGGATGACTGTTCAAAACTTTTTTTCCCAGTCAGTGCAATTTTTTTTTCAGAGTTCCCAGTTGTCTTGAGCTGAAGTCTAAGATTTCCCAATTCAGAGTTTCCAGTTCTACAACCACTGTGATTATTATGATTTGACCCTGCTGGTCATCTATGAATGTTTGAACATCTTGGCCATGTACTGTTATAATCTCCACCCGGCACAGCCAGAAGAGGACTGGCCACCCCTCAGAGCCTGATTCCTTTCTAGGTTTCTTCCTAGGATCTGGCCTTTCTAGGGAGTTTTTCCTAGCCACCGTGCTTCTACATCTGCATTGCTTGCTGTTTGGGGTTTTAGGCTGGGTTTCTGTACAGCACTTTGTGACATCGGCTGATGTAAAAAGGGCTTTATAAATACATTTGATTGATTGATTGATTTTGAATGCTGCAGAAGTCATGCTGGATTAACATATTAATAATAATAGTCAACCTTTTCTTGCCCGTGTTGTCGCAAGTGAATGTTTATCTTTTAAAGCTTGGAAAAGAGATCATTTCAGACAGATGTTTTAATTCCTTAAACCCAGAGTTGGACCAAACACTCTCTCCACCGAATAGCAGGCAGGAGAAGCAAAATATTGATTGTTTTGCAACGCTTGCAGTTAGCCCCTGATTGTTGAATTTGTGATTTTCCTGACTTGTTGTGTAATGTTTATGTCCAATGGTGATGAGCACCAATACCTTATATCAATAATCTATCTACATATGACAAGGATTGAAAAGGATTTGCCAGAAGATTGTCGATGTGATTCATGATGACTGCTTGTGTTGCTTGCTACCTAAGATTTTATAAGTAACATGATCAGTCCAATCATATTATCACAGCTACGGTAGATATAATGTGATTTGACCTCATTTTATCTGTGGCCAAAGACCTTGAGCCTTCTTGTACGGGCACTTCTAATGTAAATCTATGGCAGAACCCAAGAGGGCTTGAACTGTGTATCTCTCCCTGTAGATTCATAGTGTCCCCATGAGTGACAGAACACTGAGCCAATCACGGCGCAACTACAGAGATTACCATTGGATACGCTCTGTATTTTCCGCTGGCTGGCCCTCCACCATAGAAAGCACGGAGCTGGTCTGAAACACCTACATTTTGGAGCTGCCTTACTCAACAAAGAGACCATGTTTGTATGCGGCTTTGTTAACTCAATATATATATATATTTACATAGTTTTCAAACAATGTGACATCAACTAACGGCAAAATAACATGCAAAACATTTTTTATAAATGATTATAAAAATGTAATTTTTTTGCTAATCAGGTGAGGCCCTGAATGACTGGTCGCCACTACTCTGGATTGATCGATTTCATTTTAGTACCGAGACTCTTTCTTGCTTGTGCCTGTCGTTTTTCACGTTAACGTTACGACCATGAAAATGCTTGTAATGACCTGTCAAAGGCTACATTTTAGTCTGGGATTTAACGCACTGTCTCGACACTTTCATCATAAGAAAGAGAAGAAAGATAACTTTATTTTAAGGTATTTGAAAATCGCGCCACTGGATTACGCTGGCTGTTACGTAGGTGGGACGATTACGTCCCGCCTAGCCCATAGAGGTTAACGTAAAGACTTAAAACTCAGGATTCTGTAATAGCATACCCCAATCAGGATATGTGTTTACTTATAGCTTCCCGTGCCAACCGGAAGTGTCTTAAATATGGGTAACAGTAGCTGTTTCGAAGGGTTAAAAAAGTCAGATAATTTCAAAACTTCATATGTGTGACTAGGTAACCCTCATGAACTGTAATTCAGTCATTTATCCCATCAGATTTGCAAAATAACTAACACACACACACACAGCTAGGACATGGTGACACAGTGTGGGGCTTAGAGACATATTGGGCCAGCCAATTATGCATTTCTGCAGTATTTTTGAGCATGTCAAATTTGTGATGCTAAATGCCCATTGAAACATATTGCAAATGTGACGCGCATTTGCAATATGATTCAACAGTGAAAAAACATCACCAAATGGACATGATGAAATCAACACAACGAGCGATGGAGAGGAACCACAGTTACTGCCCGGCCATCCCGAGTTCATCGGGCCAGTCAATTAACCTGTTGGGTCTAGGGGGCAGCATTTGCACGTCTGGATAAAAAAAATGTACCCGATTTAATCTGGTTACTAATCCTACCCAGTAACTAGAATATGCATATACTTATTATATATGGATAGAAAACACTCTAAAGTTTCTAAAACTGTTTGAATGGTGTCTGTGAGTATAACAGAACTCATTTGGCAGGCAAAACCCTGAGACATTTTCTGACAGGAAGTGGATACCTGATGTGTTGTATTGACTTTAAACCTATCCCATTGAAAAACACAGGGGCTTAGGAATATTTTGGCACTTCCTATTGCTTCCACTAGATGTCACCAGCCTTTACAAAGTGTTTTGAGTCTTCTGGAGGGAGATCTGACCGAACAAGAGCCATGGAACGATGATGTCCCATTAGACACCTGGCGCGCTAGTTCATGTTGGGTACCCTCGTTCCAATACGTTATAAAAGAGTATGCATTCGTCCACCTTGAATATTATTCATGTTCTGGTTAAAAAAGGCCCTAATGATTTATGCTATACAACGTTTGACATGTTTGAACGAACGGAAATATATTTTTTCCCCTCGTTCATGACGAGAAGTCCGGCTGGCTTACATCATGTGCTAACGAGACGGAGATTTTTGGACATAAATGATGAGCTTTTTTGAACAAAACTACATTCGTTATGGACCTGTGATACCTGGAAGTGACATCTGATGAAGAGAATCAAAGGTAATGGATTATTTACATAGTATTTTCGATTTTAGATCTCCCCAACATGACGTCTAGTCTGTATCGCAACGCGTATTTTTCTGGGCGCAGTGCTCAGATTATTGCAAAGTGTGATTTCCCAGTAAGGTTATTTTTAAATCTGGCAAGTTGATTGCGTTCAAGAGATGTAAATCTATAATTCTTTAAATGACAATATAATATTTTACCAATGTTTTCTAATTTTAATTATTTAATTTGTTACGCTGACTTGACTGCCGGTTATTGGAGGGAAACGATTTCCTCAACATCAATGCCATAGTAAAACGCTGTTTTTGGATATAAATATGAACTTGATAGAACTAAAAATGCATGCATTGTCTAACATAATGTCCTAGGAGTGTCATCTGATGGAGATTGTAAAAGGTTAGTGCATCATTTTAGCTGGTTTTATGGTTTTGGTGACCCTGTCTTTGACTTGACAAAACATTACACACAACTCTTGTAAATGTACTGTCCTAACATACTCTAAATGTATGCTTTCGCCGTAAAACCTTTTTGAAATCGTAAAACGTGGTTAGATTAAGGAGATGTTTATCTTTCAAATGGTGTAAAATAGTTGTATTTTTGAAAAATTTGAATTTTGACATTTATTTGGATTCAAATTTGCCGCTCTTGAAATGCACCTGCTGTTGATGGAGTGCACCACGGGTGGCACGCTAGCGTCCCACCTAGCCCCAAGAGGTTAAGCATTTCTGCAGTATTTTTGAGCATGTGAAATTCGTGATGTAATGGTCATTTTGGATGTTTTTCAAAATATCGTTAAAAAACAACAGAGTCCCACTTCTCCCTCATCATACATGACAAATAGACCATCTAGGTTGATTCATGGCTTAACATAGGGCTATATATCATTTGGGCAGTATGAATGCCATTTGGACATGGTTCACTGACTTTTGGGTTTGGAAACCGACTTCCTATGATCGTACATGGCAAATGGACAAACATCCTGATTTGGCACATTCATTACTTTCATACATGTATAATTGACAAAAAAAGAATTGGACATTTCATTTGGACATTTCTAATGGCATTGGGCAAAAAAATGGGGAAAAAAGTCACTTTTGACTTCCTATGAAATCATATTGCAAATGGACAAAACATATGCCTTAGGTACAAGCAAAAACAACCAAAGAAATTATGGGTGATAAGTTTTCAAAAACATTTTTTTTAAATGTTCCTGTTGGGTGTTGACTTGTGTTACATTTGCAATATGAAAATCCACGGTGGAGCGCGCTCGCCATCTATAGGATTTTGGGGGAGTGACACTTGGCATTTGCCATATGAAATTTGCAATATGATTTGGATGAATGTGGACCAAATTGGGTGGTATTGGCATTAGGATGTATGATTCGTGCGGTGCCAATATGTTCCCATTCATGTTCCCATCCTTACCAGTAATAAGGGCTGTGTCTGAGGAGTCCTGTATGTAATTACTACCTTCCTTCACCAGTAATAAGGGGTGTGTCTGAGGAGTCCTGTATGTAATTCCTACCTTCCTTCACCAGTAATAAGGGGTGTGTCTGAGGAGTCCTGTGTGTAATTCCTCCCTTCCTTCACCAGTAATGAGGGGTGTGTCTGAGGAGTCCTGTGTGTAATTCCTCCCTTCCTTCACCAATAATGAGGGGTGTGTCTGAGGAGTCCTGTGTGTAATTCATCCCTTCCTTCACCAGTAATGAGGGGTGTGTCTGAACAGTCCTGTATGTAATTCCCCTGTTCCTTCACGAGTAATAAGGGGTGTGTCTGAGTGGGGGATAAAGGTGTCACACATGAGGACTTTTTTCTCTGTTGAGATCATTTCCTTTTGAATTTATAGCCAGATGTAAAATGTTCCTGTTTTGACTAATAATAGATTGGGTTAGGTCTAATCTATACCAAATTAGCATACCCCTGAGTCTCTTCCTTGTTTCACACCTGGTAGTTTGGTGGATGGGACTACCAGCTCTCTGTAACCTAGAGGGCAACCAGTGGGTTTGTCTCCTTTATACCATGTTTCTTGTGGGATGACAATGTCCTTATTTCCAATTAATTTAATGAAGTCTGGGTTCCTGCTCTTTAGGCCAAAGGCCTGTTGAGGTCTTTGCCACAGAGGCGGGGGGCATGGGGTGGACAGGAAGGGCACAGGTCTAATATGGGGGGGCTATATAGAGTGTGGCCAGGGTTTGCTTGGGGTGGTCTTAGCTTGTTGGGGTGTGGCTGGTGATGCTCTGGTCTGGGTGTAGGTCCTCTTGGCGTGGGTTCTATCGGTGCAGGTCCTTCAGGAGGGAGTTTTGTATGTCTGGGAGGGTGTCACGCTGCTGCCAACATACTGCCAACATACTGACTATACTCCACCCACTTTAATAATGGTAAAATTGATGTAATTAAATGTATCACTAGCCACTTCAAACAATTCCACTTGATATAATGTTCTCATACACTACATTGCTCATCTCATATGTATATACTGTACGCTATACCATCTACTGCATCTTGCCATCTTGATGTAATGCATCACTAGCCACTTTAGCCTGTTAGGGCTAGGGGGCAGTATTGACATGGCTGGATAAAAACGTATCCGATTTAATCTGGTTACTACACCTGCCCAGTAACTAGAATATGCATATAATTATTGGCTTTGGATAGAAAACACCCTAAAGTTTCTAAAACTGTTTGAATGGTGTCTGTGAGTATAACAGAACTCCTATGGCAGGCCAAAACCTGAGAAGATTTCAAGCAGGAAGTGGCCTGTCTGAGAAGTAGTGTTTCATCTTGGCTCTTTTTATTGAAGACTCAGGATCTGTGCAATAACGTGACACTTCCTACGTCTTCCATAGGGTCTTAGAGCTCGGGAAAACGTTGAACGATATCGAGGCAGGCTCTGGCTGAAACACTTTATCGCTTTTGGCAAGTGGCCACTCAGAGTACTATGGGCTTAGGCGCGTGCCCGCTTCGACCGAATGGTTTCTTTTCCTTTGTCTGTTTATCTAAACGCAGATTCCCGGTCGGAATATTATCGCATTTTTATGAGAAAAATGGCATAAAAATAGATTTTAAACAGCGGTTGACATGCTTCGAAGTACGGTAATGGAATATTTAGAATTCTTTTGTCACGAATTGCTCCATGCTCGTCACCCTTATTTAGCCTTTTAGGATAGTGTCTAGAACGCACGAACAAAACGCCGCTGTTTGGATATAACGATGGATTATTTTGGACCAAACCAACATTTGTTATTGAAGTAGAAGCCCTGGGAGTGCATTCTGACGAAGACAACAAAGGTAAGAACATTTTTCTTATAGTAAATCTGACTTTGATGAGTGCTAAACCTGCTGGGTGTCTAAATAGCTAGCCCTGTGATGCCGGGCTATCTACTGAGAATATTGCAAAATGTGCTTTCACCGAAAAGCTATTTTAAAATCGGACATATCGAGTGCATAGAGGAGTTCTGTATCTATAATTCTTAAAATAATTGTTCTGCTTTTTGTGAACGTTTATCGTGAGTAATTTAGTAAATTCACCGGCAGTGTTCGGTGGGAATGCTAGTCACATGCTAGTCACATGCTAATGTAAAAAGCTGGTTTTTGATATAAATATGAACTTGATTGAACAAAACATGCATGTATTGTATAACATAATGTCCTAGGGTTGTCATCTGATGAAGATCATCAAAGGTTAGTGCTACATTTAGCTGTGGTTTGGGTTTATGTGACATTATATGCTAGCTTGAAAAATGGGTGTCTGATTATTTCTGGCTGGGTAGTCTGCTGACATAATCTAATGTTTTGCTTTCGTTGTAAAGCCTTTTTGAAATCGGACAGTGTGGTTAGATTAACGAGAGTCTTATCTTTAAAATGGTGTAAAATAGTCATATTTTTGAAAAATTGAAGTAATAGCATATCTAAGGATTTGAATAACGCGCCACAGGATTCAACTGGCTGTTAGCGTCCCACCTAGCCCATAGAGGTTAAAAGATGGTGTTTACATCAAAAGTTTGCAATGTCTTTTCTCCCCATAGGAATACATTGCCTATTCCCCTTAACCTCTATGGGCTAGGTGGGACGCTTTTAGACAGATCAAGTGTTTGATGATTGGAGCCCTGGTCCAACCTTTATGTTAATGTATTCATATATGCAAATACACCAGATGCATTTATGCAAATGAGGCACATATAATTTTCTTTCCTTAAAAAATTCAATATACCTGATACAATAACAACATGTATATATATATATATATATATATATATATATATATATATATATATATATATATATATATTGAGTGCATTCTTACAATATATATATTTTTAAATTGTACAATAAAATTGTACAGTAAAACCTGAATTCACACCAAAATCTCGGAATTCCATTCATTATTGGTCCGTTCCAGTAAAATATTTTGCCCAAACACTAGGCATTCCCTGGAGCTGTTGTCAGAGGACAAACTAGGGTCCCCCAGCCACATCATAATTCACACGGACACAAACGACCTGAGGGCCCAGCAGGAATGGGTGGCAACAGCATTCAAATGAGTGATTAAAAAATCTTCTTCTACTTTCCCCAACACACAAGTAGTTATCTCCATCCTGCTACCATGAAAATACTTTCACGATGCCACCTTACAATGCGTGAATGCAAGCATTTCGCGAGACTCTGCCTCAAAACCTAATGTCTACCTGGCCCACCACTCCACTCTGGACTTGAACAGCCTTTGCAATCAGGTCCACCTCTACAAGGCAGTAATCCCAACGTTTGCCAGGACCCTGAAGGACGTCAACCTCAACCTCAACCGTAGCCCCAGCACGTCACACAGGAGCAACAGAGCAACGGGCAAAATCAAATCAAATCAAATGTATTGGTCACATACACATGGTTAGCAGATGTTCATGTGAGTGTAGCGAAATGCTTGTGCTTCTAGTTCCGACCATGCAGTAATATCTAACAAGTAATATAACCTAACAATTTCACAACAACTACCTAATACACACAAGTGTAAAGGAATGAATACGAATTTGTTCATAAAAATATATAAATGAGTGATGGCCGAACGGCATAGGCAAGATGCAGTAGATGGTATAGAGTACAGTATATACATATGAGATGAGCAATGTAGTGTATGAGAACATTATATCAAGTGGAATTGTTTGAAGTGGCTAGTGATACATTTAATTACATCAATTTTACCATTATTAAAGTGGGTGGAGTATAGTCAGTATGTTGGCAGTATGTTGGCAGCAGCGTGACACCCTCCCAGACATGCAAAACTCCCTCCTGAAGGACCTGCACCGATAGAACCCACTCCAAGAGGACCTACACCCAGACCAGAGCATCACCAGCCACACCCCAACAAGCTAAGACCACCCCAAGCAAACCCTGGCCACACTCTATATAGCCCCCCCCATATTAGACCTGTGCCCTTCCTGTCCACCCCATGCCCCCTGCGGCAAGGACCTCAACAGGCCTTTGGCCTAAAGAGCAGGAACCCAGACTTCATTAAATTAATTGGAAATAAGGACATTGTCATCCCACAAGAAACATGGTATAAAGGAGACAAACCCACTGGTTGCCCTCTAGGTTACAGAGAGCTGGTAGTCCCATCCACCAAACTACCAGGTGTGAAACAAGGAAGAGACTCAGGGGGTATGCTAATTTGGTATAGATTAGACCTAACCCAATCTATTATTAGTCAAAACAGGAACATTTTACATCTGGCTATAAATTCAAAAGGAAATGATCTCAACAGAGAAAAAAGTCCTCATGTGTGACACCTTTATCCCCCACTCAGACACACCCCTTATTACTCGTGAAGGAACAGGGGAATTACATACAGGACTCTTCAGACACACCCCTCATTACTGGTGAAGGAAGGGATGAATTACACACAGGACTCCTCAGACACACCCCTCATTACTGGTGAAGGAAGGGAGGAATTACACACAGGACTCCTCAGACACACCCCTTATTACTGGTGAAGAAACAGGGGAATTACACACAGGACTCCTCAGACACACCCCTCATTACTGGTGAAGGAAGGTAGGAATTACATACAGGACTCCTCAGACACACCCCTTATTACTGGTAATGAATGGGAACAAAAATGAATGGGAACATATTGGCACCGCACGAATCATACACCCTAATGCCAATACCACCCAATTTGGTCCACATTCATCCAAATCATATTGCAAATTTCATATGGCAAATGCCAAGTGTCACTCCCCCAAAATCCTATAGATGGCGAGCACGCTCCACCGTGGATTTTCATGTTGCAAATGTAACAAAGTCAACACCCAACAGGAACATTTGGAAAAAAAGAAAAATAATTGAAAACTTATCACCCATAATTTCTTTGGTTGTTTTTGCTTGTACCTAAGGCATATGTTTTGTCCATTTGCAATATGATTTCATAGGAAGTCAAAAGTGACTTTTTCCCCCCTTTTTTGCCAAATGCCATTAGAAATGTCCAAATGAAATGTCCAATTCTTTTTTGTCAATTATACATGTATGAAAGTAATGAATGTGCCAAATCAGGATGTTTGTCCATTTGCCATGTACGATCATAGGAAGTCGGTTTCCAAACCCAAAGTCAGTGAACCATGTCCAAATGGCATTTATACTGCCCAAATGATATATAGCCCTATGTTAAGCCATGAATCAACCTAGATGGTCTATTTGTCATGTATGATGAGGGAGAAGTGGGACTCTGTTTTTTTATGATATTTTGAAAAACGTCCAAAATGACCATTACATCACGAATTTCACATGCTCAAAAATACTGCAGAAATGCATAATTGACTGGCCCGATGAACTCGGGATGGCCAGGTAGTGGCTGTGGTTCCTCTCCATCGCTCGTCACCCAGCAAGTCAGCATCCATCAGTCAATTAGATGTCATTCTGACACCAAACTGATACCATTTGACACCAAATCCACTTTTTCCAACTCGTTTAAAAGCCAACTATCACATATATCAGAGCAGGCCCATAATTCACAGCGCCTTCAGTTTAAACTATAAAAAAACACAAAACACATAGTTACGTTCTAGCTGTGGATCCAGCTCTTACATTATGTGTAGGCCTATGTGAGGCGATCCCGAATCCCAAGTTTCGGCTCAATAGGTCATTCGGTGCCCGAGCAACGACCTTAATTGGTTCTGAAAATCCACTTTTTCAGGGCATTGCTACAGGGTCCTTGAATGAGTTATCGGACGGAAACGTTGGGGTCTGTCTCTATGGGCCAAGGCGGTTTCAATGCACCTAGTCTTGCGACTCTGGGACATTTCTAAATGTCGCCATTTTCGTGATGGTCAAAATGAATTGAACATATTGCAAATGTACGAGGCTGTTGCTCGGTCTGAAAACTTTCTAGAGCCACATAAATCACCGTGCACTATGGACTTGAGCTCTATAACAGGTTTCTAAAGTTTCAGAGCTCTAGGTCTGACAGTTCTTTGATCGTTCGAACGAAGGTAACTATTGCAGGCACTGTATGTCTCTAAGCCCCACACTGTGTCACTATGTCCTAGCTGTGTGTGTGTGTGTTCGTTTTTTTGCAAATCTGATGGGATAACTGACTGATTTACAGTTCATGAGGGTTACCTAGTCACACATGCGTCATTTTGGAAAGATGTGACTTTTTTAACCCTTCAAAACAGCTACTGTGACCCCACTTTAAGGCAATTCCGGTTGGCACAGGAAGCTTAGAATCGACACACGTTGTCGTTGGAGTAGGCTTTCACAGAATCCTGAGTTGTTGAATTCAGTGATTTTCACAATCAGTAGGTTGGTTATATCAAAACACCTTTAGGGTGTTTTTAACAACTTCCGGTTGCTCCAGGAAGCTTAGAATCGACACAGGTAGACCTCACAGTAGCTTGATGGATTGTCATCGAAGACAGGTTCATAAGGCATTTACCATCACGAGTTTGACATGCTCAAAAATACTGCAGAAATGCATAATTGACTGGCCCGATGAACTTGGGATTTTTTTATTTGATTTGATTTGATTTGGATCTCTTTTAGTCCCCATTTGGACTAATCTTCCAAGAGTCCTTAAATATTGAAATACAATTTATATACGAACACAATTTCACATATAACACACTATTACAAACATACATAATATACTAACGTAATAAACCAATAAGTAATCAATCTAAAAAATATGAATTCTTCATCTACTGTAATCCCACAACATTTCTGTGTATTATATTTAAATTGTTTTAAAATAATGTTTAAATTTATATATTGAAAGGTTTCTGATTTGCTCAGTTAATTTATTCCATTTCTTTATTGCTCTAAATCGAAATGTTCTTTTGCCTATTTCTCTTTTCTGTCTGGGTAACGCATAGATGGTGGACAATCTATTCCTAGTATTTACGGAATGTCTGTCTCTTACCAACTGATTACCGTTGTGAATAGAACTTGGCCGTTTTAAATGATGTATATTATGAAATAAAATAAGCATGTTTTTTCAATTATCTTGTCGATTGATGACCAACCAAGAACATTGCGTATGACTGCAACAGAAAAACCATATCTCCACCGTAAAACAATCCTTGCTGCTTTGTTCTGGGCAATCTGCAGCCTCCTAACTTCACTTGATGATGCATTTCCCCAGACCACAGAACAGTAGTTCACTTGACTCTCAATTAAAGCTTGTGTTATTTGCTTAAGAATTTTTCCTGGTAAATATTTAGCTATCCTTCTGATTATGCATGCTGTTTTAATATTTTTTTTACATAGATTAGTTATTTGAGATGACCATGATAAGCAGTTGTCTAGCTGCACTCCTAATAGTTTGGTTTCTGCCACTTCTTCAATTTTTACTCCTCCCATACTTAATTGTATCCCATGCTGTTTTGGCCTTTTCCTAGTGGAACAGACCAACATAACTTTGGTTTTCTTGGTGTTTAAAACAAGTTTATTCTGGCAAACCCACTCCCTAATATTCTCCAAATCTCCTTGTAAAGCTTGCTGTACCTGTTGAACCGATTGTCCTGCTGCATAAATTGTAGTATCATCTGCAAATATAGTAGCTTGAGTTTCAGCTAGGGCATAGGAAAGGTCGTTGGTATATATTAAATAAAGAAGTGGCCCAAGGCAGCTGCCCTGCGGTATTCCACAGTTTAAAGCATGAGGGGAAGAAAATGAACCATTGATATAGGTGAACTGTTTCCTGTCAGTTAGATATGACTGTACCCAATTCAATGCTACCTCCTTAAAACCATAATGCATTAATTTTGTCAAAATTATCTCATGATCCACTAAATCAAATGCTGCACTGAAATCTAAAAATAGTACCCCCACAAACTTGCCATTATCCATAGCATTGAGCCTCTGGTCAGTCATGTCAACCAATGCAGTGGTAGTGGAATGATTTTTGCGATAAGCATGCTGATTGGCTGTAATAAAATCATTATTTTCCATGTACTCCCATATTTGTCTACTCACAATACCCTCCAATATCTTACTGAGTGTAGGGAGTAGAATAATTGGTCGACTATTGGCAGGAGTAAGCGGGTTCTTTGCAGTCTTTTGGAATAGGACAAAGTTTAGCATGCTTCCATACATTTGCAAACATCCCCTTTTCCAGTAACAAATTAAATATGCATCTCAGTGGAACTGCAATCTGGGGAGCAGCACAGCGAAGCAAAAAATTGTCCATAAGATCATAACCTGTAGATTTCCCATCAGGTAATGACTTCAAAAGGTTTAACACCTCCTCCACTGACACCGTTTGCAGACTAAAAGAGCAGATCTTGTTGCTCATAATATGATCATCAATCCATTGGACAATAGCTTGTTTGGAAGAATGTATGTTTACATTGTTGCTCAGTAAATTAGTTTTCTTTGTGAAAAAATCTGCAAAATGATTGGCAATATCAACTGGTTTTGTTATTATTCTCCCATCAACCTCCACACTAGATGGGCATGATGAGATAGATGTACCAAGTAAACCCTTAACTGTATTCCATACCTTTTTAGAATCATTTTTACAATCAATAAAAGCATTGTTGAAAAATAACTTTTTTTCGTTCGATTCAATTTAACTGCATAATTACGCAATGTTCTATAATTCTGTTCATCAATTTCTGATTTTGATTTGGCTGCTAAGACTTTTAACATATTTCTTTGAGAAAAAGCCTCACCCAGTTCATCATCAATCCATGGAGATGGACGAGCACCAACTGTACTCTTTCTTATAGGGGCATGATGGTCCATAACCTCAGTGAGCAAATCAATAAAACATTCTGTAGCGTGATTTAAATCATCCTCTAGATAAATCAGCTCCCAGGGTACAGCAGCCAAATCATTTAGAAATAGCTCATAATTAAATGTTTTAAAATTTCTCTTGACCACAATCCTAGGGGGTTTCTTTGGAACCTTGGTGTTCATGGTTATGGTCACAATATTATGGTCTGTCCAGCCCACTGGCATTGATCTGGCTTTTAAGCATTGCGATGGTATATTACAGAAAATCAGATTAATGCATGTGTCTGAACGATGACCCAACTTAATTGATGATCTAGTAGTATCATTAACCATTTGTTTCAAACCACAGTTCTCCGCATATCTCATACATTTTGTTCTATTCAAATTATTGTGATCCTTCCAATTTATATTAAAATCACCCAAGATAAATACATCTCTGTTGCTATCTGTGGCCTGGTCAAAGCCAGTACATAAGTCATCCAAATAGGACACCTTAGAGCTAGGAGGTCTATACACACATCCTACCAATATGGCTGCCTGGTGAGGCAGATGTACTTGAGCCCATAGTGCCTCTACTTGACATACATTAAGGTCATCCCTTCTCTTAAAAGGTATCTGATTCTGAATATACAGTGCTACACCCCCACCATTCTTATTCCTGTCCCTTCTAAGTAGACTATATCCATGAATGTTAATTTGCCCATCATTTACAGATGCAGCTAAATGCGTTTCAGTCAAGGCCAAAATATGAATATTATTTATCTTGACCAAGTTAACCTGTTAGGGCTAGGGGGCAGCATTTGCACGTCTGGATAAAAAAAATGTACCCGATTTAATCTGGTTACTAATCCTACCCAGTAACTAGAATATGCATATACTTATTATATATGGATAGAAAACACTCTAAAGTTTCTAAAACTGTTTGAATGGTGTCTGTGAGTATAACAGAACTCATTTGGCAGGCAAAACCCTGAGACATTTTCTGACAGGAAGTGGATACCTGATGTGTTGTATTGACTTTAAACCTATCCCATTGAAAAACACAGGGGCTGAGGAATATTTTGGCACTTCCTATTGCTTCCACTAGATGTCACCAGCCTTTACAAAGTGTTTCGAGTCTTCTGGAGGGAGATCTGACCGAACAAGAGCCATGGAACGATGATGTCCCATTAGACACCTGGCGCGCGAGTTCATGTTGGGTACCCTCGTTCCAATACGTTATAAAAGAGTATGCATTCGTCCACCTTGAATATTATTCATGTTCTGGTTAAAAAGGCCCTAATGATTTATGCTATACAACGTTTGACATGTTTGAACGAACGTAAATATATTTTTTCCCCTCGTTCATGACGAAAGTCCGGCTGGCTTAGATCATGTGCTAACAAGACGGAGATTTTTGGACATAAATGATGAGCTTTTTTGAACAAAACTACATTCGTTATGGACCTGTGATACCTGGAAGTGACATCTGATGAAGAGAATCAAAGGTAATGGATTATTTACATAGTATTTTCGATTTTAGATCTCCCCAACATGACGTCTAGTCTGTATCGCAACGCCGTATTTTCTGGGCGCAGTGCTCAGATTATTGCAAAGTGTGATTTCCCAGTAAGGTTATTTTTAAATCTGGCAAGTTGATTGCGTTCAAGAGATGTAAATCTATAATTCTTTAAATGACAATATAATATTTTACCAATGTTTTCTAATTTTAATTATTTAATTTGTGACGCTGACTTGACTGCCGGTTATTGGAGGGAAACGATTTCCTCAACATCAATGCCATAGTAAAACGCTGTTTTTGGATATAAATATGAACTTGATAGAACTAAAAATGCATGCATTGTCTAACATAATGTCCTAGGAGTGTCATCTGATGGAGATTGTAAAAGGTTAGTGCATCATTTTAGCTGGTTTTATGGTTTTGGTGACCCTGTCTTTGACTTGACAAAACATTACACACAACTCTTGTAAATGTACTGTCCTAACATACTCTAAATTTATGCTTTCGCCGTAAAACCTTTTTGAAATCGTAAAACGTGGTTAGATTAAGGAGATGTTTATCTTTCAAAGGGTGTAAAATAGTTGTATGTTTGAAAAATTTGAATTTTGACATTTATTTGGATTCAAATTTGCCGCTCTTGAAATGCACCTGCTGTTGATGGAGTGCACCACGGGTGGCACGCTAGCGTCCCACCTAGCCCATAGAGGTTAAAAACCTCATGTATTTTGTTAGGAAGGCTACATACATTAACCTGAGCTATATGCAACCCTTTCCTTGTCAAGTGAAGGTCAATAGAGCATGTATTCGTTATAGTTGAAGTTGTCATGATACACTACAACATACAAACTGAAATTTGAACATTAAATTAAAATAGCCAGGGAGTTACTCTAGAGTCCCGATTTAATTGCCCGTTGATATAAAGTTTATCCATCACCATGGAGACTCGTTGATTCAGACAACGTTTTCCTTCATGATGGGATATAGTTTTTTCTCCTTTCATTGATCTCGGTGGGGAAGTGATCATTCATTCCAAAATCAGTGTTTCTGAGTTCTCTGCCCATGTTCTTCGTCATTTCCTTTTGCTTAATTTTGTCAAAACATGCAATAATAGCCCGTGGCCTATTTCCAGAGGCCTTACCTATTCTATGGACTCTGGAGAAAGTGACATCACGCACAACAT
This sequence comes from Salmo salar, assembly GCF_905237065.1. Lineage (NCBI taxonomy): Eukaryota > Metazoa > Chordata > Actinopteri > Salmoniformes > Salmonidae > Salmo > Salmo salar. The sequence goes on along the minus strand of NW_025549939.1, from coordinate 5,052 downwards.
CAGTGGGCAGTTTTAGTTGAGTTGACATAAAATCTCGGACTGTGTCCTCACAGCCTCTGCTGTTGTCATTCTCCGGTATCCCTGAAAATATGAGATTGTCCCGCATTGATCGACACTGTACATCAAGCAAAGGTTTCTTTAAGTTGTTTGTTCTCCCTTTGTACCACCTCCACCTTGCTATGAATACAGTCTACAGTACCTTTCAGCTCCGTGTTCTCTTTCCTTAGATCATCAATCTGACGTTGGCTAAATTCTTAAATGACGATAAATTCTAGACTAGCACATAATGCATTGATGTCCTCTCGTAATATATCCAAGATATCAAGTTTGGCAAGCCTTTCATTGATGGATTTTAACCTCTATGGGCTAGGCGGGACGAATTCGTCCCACCTACGTAACAGCCACTTGAAGCCTGTGGCTCGATTTTCAAAACCTTAAAAATCCTATTACTTCAATTTCTCAAACATATGACTATTTTACAGCTATTTAAAGACAAGACTCTCGTTAATCTAACCACACTGTCCGATTTCAAAAAGGCTTTACAACGAAAGCAAAACATTAGATTATGTCAGCAGAGTACCAAGCCAGAAATAATCAGACACCCATTTTTCAAGCTAGCATATAATGTCACAAAAACCCAGAAGACAGCTAAATGCAGCACTAACCTTTGATGATCTTCATCAGATGACAACCCTAGGACATTATGTTATACAATACATGCATGTTTTGTTCAATCAAGTTCATATTTATATCAAAAACCAGCTTTTTACATTAGCATGTGACGTTCAGAACTAGCATACCCCCCGCAAACTTCCGGGGAATTCGCTAACATTTTACTAAATTACTCACGATAAACGTTCACAAAAAGCATAACAATTATTTTAAGAATTATAGATACAGAACTCCTCTATGCACTCGATATGTCCAATTTTAAAATAGATTTTTGGTGAAAGCACATTTTGCAATATTCTAAGTACATAGCCCAGGCATCACGGGCTAGCTATTTAGACAGCCGGCAAGTTTAGCACTCACCAATATCAGCTTTACTATTATAAAAGTTTGATTACCTTTGTTGTCTTCGTCAGAATGCACTCCCAGGACTGCTACTTCAATAACAAATGTTGGTTTGGTCCAAAATAATCCATCGTTATATCCGAATAGCGGCGTTTTGTTCGTGCGTCCCAGACACTATCTGAAATGGTAAATCAGGGTCGCGCGCATGGCGCAATTCGTGACAAAAAAAATCTAAATATTCCATTACCGTACTTCGAAGCATGTCAACCGCTGTTTTAAAATCCATTTTAATGCCATTTTTCTCGTAGAAAAGCGATAATATTCCGACCGGGAATGTCCATTTAGCTAAACAGAGGAAAGTAAACAAAGCTTTCGGTCGACGCGGGCACGAAATGCGCGTCACATTTGCAATATGTTTCAATGGGCATTTAGCATCACAAATTTGACATGCTCAAAATACTGCAGAAATGCATAATTGACTGGCCTGATGAACTCGGGATGAACGGGCAGTGACTGTGGTTCCTCTCCATCGCTCATTGTGTTGATTTCATCATGTCCATTTGGTGATGTTTTTTTCACTGTTGAATCATATTGCAAAAAGCGTCACATTTGCAATATGTTTCAATGGGCATTTAGCATCACGAATTTGACATGCTCAAAAATACTTCAGAAATACATAATTGACTGGCCCGATATGTCTCTAAGCCCTACACTGGGTCACCATGTCCTAGCTGTGTGTGTGTGTGTTAATTATTTTGCAAATCTGATGGGATAAATGACTGAATTACAGTTCATGAGGGTTACCTAGTCACACATATGAAGTTTTGAAATTATCTGACTTTTTAACCCTTCGAAACAGCTACTTTTACCCATATTTAAGACACTTCCGGTTGGCACGGGAAGCTATAAGTAAACACATATCCTGATTGGGCCGAGCGAGCTACGGTCAAGCGGGGCATCTTGTTGAATTCGGCACAGCCTAGAGATAATGGTAATGCCATTGCAGGCTCTGTGTGTCTTTAAGCACCGCACTCCGTCACTCCATCCTCGCTGTGTGTGTGTGTGTGTGTGTGTGTGTGTGTGTGTGTGTGTGTGTGTGTGTGTGTGTGTGTGTGTGTGTGTGTGGCATGTGTGTGTGTGTGTGTGTGTGTGAGCTTTTCTGTGACATCTGTTTGGAGAAATGACTGATTTACAGTTCATGAGGGTTGCCTAATCACACATATGAAGTTGTGGAAAGATCTGACCTTTTAACCCTTCGAAACAGCTACTGTGACACCATTGTAAGGCACTTCTGGTTGACACAGGAAGCTGAAAGTGAACACATATCCTCCCTGGGTTAGGTTCTTATGGAGTATTGAGTTTTAAGTCTTTACGTTAAGAACTGACTTATTTACACAGGGTTGAACGAGTGTGTGTTGTTTCAGAAAATCACAGAAAATCACAGAAATCTCACAGAGCTCCGAAACCCGCCTTAACAGATTCATCTGAACACGCTGCAACTGGATCTGTAACTCTTTTGAAAAGAAAACTAATTTTTTGAATATCACCAATTTGACATTGCACAATTTCTCTTAAATGACGATAGATAAATGTCTGGTTCCTTTTTTTCCTGACACCGTAGGTTCAGCAGCATACCACCCTGCATCCCACTACTGGCTTGCTTCTGAAGCTAAGCAGGGTTGGTCCTGGATGGGAGACCAGATGCTGCTGGAAGTGGTGTTGGAGGGCCAGTAGGAGGCACTCTTTCCTCTGGTCTAAAATCAAATATCCCAATCCCCCAGGGCAGTCATTGGGGACATTGTCCTGTGTAGGGTGATGTCTATTGGATGGGATGTTAAACGGGTGTCCTGACTCTCTGAGGTCATTAAATATCCCATGTCACTTATCGTAAGAGTAGGGGTGTTAACCCTGGTGTCCTGGTTAAACTCCCAAACTGGCCTTCAAACCATCATGGTCACCTAATCAACCCCCAGTTTCTAACTGGCTCATTCATCCCCCCTCCTCTCCCCTGTAACTATTCCCCAGGTCGTTGCTGCAAATGAGAATGTGTTCTCAGTCAACTTACCTGGTAAAATTTAAAAATAAATAAATAAATGTACTTTGACGTGAAGTGGTCAAATTAGCACTCTATTTTAATTTTTGACTTTTAATCCCAGAAACCTTAACTCAAAAAGCGTTGAGGCCTCGACTCCATCTTGTTCGGGGCCAACTGCCCATTATGCCAAACCAATGCTCACCAAGTTTCGTCTTGGAAGTCTTTTCCATTTAGAAGAAAAGGGTGGGACTAGCCCATAGAGGTTAAGGGAACTATACAGTCACCTCTCATGGCAGACCTTGTGGATCTGCTGCCATATGTTTGGGTTTTCTGTTTTACAAAAATACTGAGTGGAGGGGGAGCTAGGCCATTTAGGATCTTGAATACAAGACATGTGTCGGTGTATTGCACAAGATTTTCCCAACTCAGGAGCTCATGCTTTCTGAGGATGTAACAGTGATGATGGCTATTGGGCTTCCTATCGAGCACTTTGAGAGCCTGTTTGTAGACAGACTGAATAGGTTTTAATGTTGTATAGCAAGCTTGGGTCCAACTAGTCAAACAGTATGTTAACCTCTATGGGCTAGGTGGGACGCTAGCGTGCCACCCGTGGTGCACTCCATCAACAGCAGGTGCATTTCAAGAGCGGCAAATTTGAATCCAAATAAATGTCAAAATTCAAATTTTTCAAACATACAACTATTTTACACCCTTTGAAAGATAAACATCTCCTTAATCTAACCACGTTTTACGATTTCAAAAAGGTTTTTCGGCGAAAGCATAAATTTAGAGTATGTTAGGACAGTACATTTACAAGAGTTGTGTGTAATGTTTTGTCAATTCGAAGACAGGGTAACCAAAACCATAAAACCAGCTAAAATGATGCACTAACCTTTTACAATCTCCATCAGATGACACTCCTAGGACATTATGTTAGACAATGCATGCATTTTTGTTCTATCAAGTTCATATTTATATCCAAAAACAGCGTTTTACTATGGCATTGATGTTGAGGAAATCGTTTCCCTCCAATAACCGGCAGTCAAGTCAGCGTCACAAATTAAATAATTAAAATTAGAAAACATTGGTAAAATATTATATTGTCATTTAAAGAATTATAGATTTACATCTCTTGAACGCAATCAACTTGCCAGATTTAAAAAATAACCTTACTGGGAAATCACACTTTGCAATAATCTGAGCACTGCGCCCAGAAAAATACAGCGTTCGCGATACAGACTAGACGTCATGTTGGGAAGATCTAAAATCGAAAATACTATGTAAATAATCCATTACCTTTGATTCTCTTCATCAGATGTCACTTCCAGGTATCACAGGTCCATAACGAATGTAGTTTTGTTCAAAAAAGCTCATCATTTATGTCCAAAAATCTCCGTCTTGTTAGCACATGATCTAAGCCAGCCGGACTTCTCGTCATGAACGAGGGAAAAAAATATATTTACGTTCGTTCAAACATGTCAAACGTTGTATAGCATAAATCATTAGGGCCTTTTTAACCAGAACATGAATAATATTCAAGGTGGACGAATGCATACTCTTTTTATAACGTATTGGAACGAGGGTACCCAACATGAACTCGCGCGCCAGGTGTCTATTGGGACATCATCGTTCCATGGCTCTTGTTCGGTCAGATCTCCCTCCAGAAGACTCGAAACACTTTGTAAAGGCTGGTGACATCTAGTGGAAGCAATAGGAAGTGCCAAAATATTCCTCAGCCCCTGCGTTTTTCAATGGGATAGGTTTAAAGGTAATACAACACATCAGGTATCCACTTCCTGTCAGAAAATGTCTCAGGGTTTTGCCTGCCAAATGAGTTCTGTTATACTCACAGACACCATTCAAACAGTTTTAGAAACTTTAGAGTGTTTTCTATCCATATATAATAAGTATATGCATATTCTAGTTACTGGGTAGGATTAGTAACCAGATTAAATCGGGTACATTTTTTTATCCAGACGTGCAAATGCTGCCCCTAGCCCTAA